>NW_027331920.1:8459834-8680224 GCF_048418815.1 Hemitrygon akajei | reverse complement strand
CTGGTTCCATTTAGTCTTGTTTCTCCCATCTTCCCGGTATCTCCTGCTTCTCAACTTCCCCCGAGTTCTTTATCTGTTCTAACTCTCCTCCTTCTACACACTTACTTCTCCCCACATCTCATCATCCCTTAGTCTACCTCCTCCCCACCCCCCCTCCATTTCACCAACACAATAGAGCTGGTTACTGACAACAGGAAGTCAGCCGGGGCGATGTCGGTTCTATTTTTACAGAACACATCCTGTGCCGAAACTAGTCGTGTTGTCACGGCAACAGCACTGGCCACCACCGGAAACACTGCAGAGAGCTGTGAACAAGTTCAGTACATCATGGAAACTGTGGACACTGTTTACACATCTCTCTGCCTCCATACAACAGTCCACATTATCAAAGACCCAACACACGTCGAACATTCTGACTTCCTGAGAGATGGACCACTAACTTCACAATCTCCCTAATGCAGTGTTGTGATTAATTGGTCTGTATGATTCGTTAAGTTAAACTAATTGTCCCCTCACATTTCGCGACCCCGCACTCCCAGTCCCGAGGTGATGAATTGATCTTTACGGACGGGATGCGAATCAAAAGTTATCACTGTACCTTGATTCATTGAAAGCAACTGTCCCAATTTACGCTCATCTCTCCTCTCTCCTCTCTCTCCCCCCCTCTCATTCACTCTGCCTGTCACTCTCTCTTTCTCTCTCTCTCTCTTCCCCCCCTTTCACGTCTCTTTACCCCTCTCCTTTCCCCTCTCCTTCCCCCTCTCTTACCCTCTCTCATCCCCCTCTTCTCCACAGTAAACGGAAACACACAGGCCTCTCCCGGAATCCACAATCCTTTATCTTCTGAGAGAACATTGAATCTTTCCAACCGGACGAGAAATTATACAACAGCTGTAATCCACTGAGTGTGTAAAACCGTCATCACAGTGCGGGGTGGGGGAGGGGTGTTGGTCTGGACGGGTGGGTGGCGGAGACAGCAAGCTTCAGGAAAGGGGAAATTGGGGAGAAAACGAGAGGCAAGCGAAGGTTAGGCATAAACGGAGTAAGAGGCAATAAGGGAAAGATGCAGGTTAGTGACTGTGTAGGGAAGAATGTTTGGAGGTAAGAGTGGGAGGGTGCGAAAGAGTACGGATGAGGAAAAGATGAGATAGGGAAATTGAGGAATTGTATATGAATAGAGAGAGTGAGAGAGAGAGACGGAGAGATAAGAGAGTTAAGGGGGAGAGAGAGAGACGGAGAGATAAGAGAGTTAAGGGGGAGAGAGAGAGACGGAGAAAGGGAGAGAGAGAGGACTGTGGAGCAGAGTAGAGTATCGGGCACAGGTAAACATCATCTTTGAACTGTCCCACACTCACCTAGAAATCACATCCTCTGGTAATTGAGATATTCACCTGGTGAACAAACGATGTCGGTTCTCTTCTCTCAGATCTCTACTCAGCCTCGGTTTGCCTCTGGTCTCCCCTCAGCCCCCATCGCTACAGAGGAAACAACTGAAGCCTCTCCAACATTTCATTCCCTCTGATCCATGAGGCAACCCCTCCATTTCCAGAACATTAACTCTCACCCGATCCTCCCTCCGCCGTAACAGGGTTAGAGTTCTTCCTTTTGTCAAACAACGACCAGCGGTTCTGTGGTGGCGATAGAGTCACCGGGATGGTGAGATGTGTCCAGGTGCCAGGGACAGGGATGACTCCGATCAGGTCCCTGGCATTCTAAAGGGGGAGGGCGAGCAACCAGACTTGTTGGTAAATATTGGCACCAATGACAGGTAGAAAATGTCAGCAGGCCCTGAAAAGAAATTTTGTGAGTTAGGTAAGGGGTTTGGGAAACCGATGTGCTACCGCCGAGGATGAGGTAGTTGGTTGTAGACAGAGACTGTATGTTGTGAGACTACTGCAATGAGAGGCTGTTGATAGGGCAACCTGGCAGTCGACAGGATGAGTTGCAATGGGAAAGACACACAGAATCTAAAAGGCTGAACACGGGACTGCAGGTATTACATTTGAATGCGCGCATTGTACAAACTGACGTGGAGGAAGAGCTACAGACTGGCATACATGAGGTTGTGGGCATCACTGAAAGCGTGGCCCTGTTGGTAAACATAATAAAATCAAACCATCAGAAAGAGCTGGCAAAGGGTCGGAAGGTGCTGAGTCGTTGTGGGTAGAACTAAGGAACTGCAAGTGGAAGAAAACCCTGGTGGAAGGTATGTGCAGACCCCCAAACAGTAGTAAGGATGTAGTCTACAAACTACAACGGAGATAGAAAATGCAAGTCAGCAGGTCAACGTTACAATAGTCATGTGGGATTTCAGTTCACAAATCGATTGGGAAAACCGATAGGGGTGTGATGCAATGAACCGATTGAATTTGCAATTTTAGAAGGGGAAGCACAACGTAGATGCAGTGTTGCAGGTGGATCTATTCCCTCAGTCGGAGCAAGTGAATAGGTTTCTCTCCAATGTGATCTGCCTGGTGTGCAGTAGTTTAGATGACCAAGTGAATCCCTTCCCATAGTCGGAGTAAGTGAATGGCTTCTTTCCAATGTGATCTGCCTGGTGTGTCAGTAGTTTAGATGACCAAGTGAATCCCTTCCCTCAGTCAGAGCAAGTGAATAGTTTCTCTCTAATGTGATCTGCCTGGTGTGCCAGTAGTTTAGATGACCAAGTGAATCCCTTCCCACAGTCGGAGTAAGTGAATAGTTTCTCTCCAATGTGATCTGCCTGGTGTGCCAGTAGTTTAGATGACCAAGTGAATCCCTTCCCACAGTCGGAGCAGGTGATTGGCCTCTCCACAGTGTGAACTTGTTGGTGTCTACGTAGGTTGGATGACGTAGTGAATCCCTTTCCACATTCTGAGCAGCTGAACGGCATCTCCCAGTGTGAACTCACTGGTGTGTCTGCAGCTGGGATGAGATGGATGAGTGAGTCACGTCCCACAGTTCTTTGTCAATTCATCGAATCAGATGCCAGACATAGTTAATGCCCCGAACAATCAATCCCTTTGAAGAACTGATCTCCCGTGAATAAATGTTGGAGTGTTCTCAGGTTTATTATCACCGGCATGTGACTGAAATTTCTTAACTTAGCAGCAGTTGTTCAATGCAATACATAATCTAGCAGAGAGGGAATAATAAATAAAATAAAACTTAATAATAGATAAACAAGTAAATTAATTACATAAGTTATGGATTTCACTGCAGAGAAGTTTGGATCAGTCCATGGACGGGAGGGGTATTGAGGGCCATGGTCCATCTGCGGTTGTGGGACTCGGCAGAATAACAATTCGGTACGGACTAAGTGGGAAAAAGTGTTTGTTTGTTTGTTATAGTGCTCTCTGACGCCAATTAAAGTGTCGATGAAGGGAAATTTGTTGGGGCTGTTGTCGGGAAGCAAACGATGTGCTTTCAGGATTTCCTGCTGGGGATAGAAGTGAATTGATACTGGACATCCATGCTCAAAGTAAGGCGATCAGAGCCAGGGATTGTAAAGTTGTAAAATATCTCTTTCCTCCTCTTTGGCTCAAACTCTCCCCCACTGTCCCTGCCCCCATTTTCACCCCTTCCCACTTTTGCCACCTCTGCTTCCCTCACTGTCTCTTTCTCTCCATCTCTTGTCTCCCGCTACCTCATTCTCTCTTTCACCTCACCTATTTTCCTCTCTTCCACACACACTCTCTCTCTCTCTCCTCTCTTCAACCGGTCCCTTCCACACTGACACACCCTTGTCCTGAGCACATTCCTCCCTACCCTACCCACTCACTCACTCCCCTTCTTCTCTCCCTTATTGTCTCTTTCTTCCTTTCTACCCAACATTTCGCCGCCTCTCGCCTTCACCCCAATTCCTCCTTTACTGCAGCTCGTTTTCCCGGCCACCCTCCCGTCCCCACATCCCCCACCCCGCACTGTGATGACGTTTGACTCACACAGTGAATAGTCTGATGTTGTGCAATTCTTCGTTTTTTGGACAGTGGCAATGTTTTCTCGGAATATGAAGGCTTGTGGTTTCCGGGAGAGGCCAGTGTGTTCCCTTTTTATGTGCTACAGAAAAGGCAGGGGAGGGGAGTGTGGAGGAGAGAGAGAGAGAGACTAAATATATATAGCCTCAATCTTTCTCCTTGTCCTCCTCTCTTCATCTGTTCTCATCCACACTGCCCCACTCTTTCCTCCACACATTCCTCCCTAATCTACCCCCTTTTCTGTCGCCTGTTTCCCCGCTACTCACCCGTCCCCACACCCCCACCCCGCACTGTGATGACGGTTGACTTAAACAGTGAATTATAGATGTTGTGTAATTCTTCGTTGTTTGGAAAGCAGCAATGTTCTCTCAGAAGACGAAGGGGTGTGGTTTCCGGGAGAGGCCAATTTGTTCCCTTTCTGTGTGCTACAGAAGAGGCGGGGGAGGGGATGTGGAGTAGACGGGATAGCCGTGTGTTCTCAGTAGCTACGCCCGTCACGACAAAGACCGAGCGCCGTCTGTGAGCTGGTTTCTGACACAAACCACTCACTGACACACAAAGAGACGGACAGACACATACAGGGACACATATGAACACACAGAGATGCAGACATACTGAAATACTTTAAAAATGAATGCAGTTGCATTTTGAACGTTTTAAGATGGATGTCGCTATTTTGTGAACATGTTGGAAATGATTCTTGCTCTGGGATAATCTAGTGTGCTTGTGGGGATGTTAGCGGGTTTGGGGATTCACATGAAATGGGTCTGCACATTGATTTGGGGATGTGCGAAGATTTCAGGGTATGTTGGTGAATATGGATTTTGGA
Source organism: Hemitrygon akajei (assembly GCF_048418815.1). Taxonomy (NCBI): domain Eukaryota; kingdom Metazoa; phylum Chordata; class Chondrichthyes; order Myliobatiformes; family Dasyatidae; genus Hemitrygon; species Hemitrygon akajei. Next base: position 8,675,439 of record NW_027331920.1, on the reverse strand, counting down.
GTGTCGGTGAATTTGGGGGTGCACACTGCTTTGGGCATTTGAGGGTGCACGGGGATTTGGGAGTATTTAGGGCTGCGCACAGATTTGGGTGTCTCAGCGGATTTGGGGTTGCACACGGATTTGGGGAATCCTTCGATTTAGGGTTGTAATGAATCTCAAGGCTGTTTCATTTACAGATACTTGAAGAACAAATGCACTTTGAAATTTGAACTTTGATCTTGCCATTAGGTTTGAGGTGGAGCAGCTGTTTTGTGACGTGTTTGAAATCATTCTTGCTCCGTGATAATCTAATGTGCATGTGGGATGTCAGCGGGTTTGGGGTGCGCACGGATCTGGGTATGTGGGTGGATTTGGGAGTGTCGGCAGGTTTGGAGTGCGCACAGATCTGGGTATGTCGGTGGATTTCGGGGTGTCGGTAGGTTTGCGGTTGTGCACAGATTTGTCGATGCACACTGATTTGCGGGTGAACACTGAGTTGGTGTTTGCAGACGTGCACAGATTTGGGAGTGCACACAGATTTGCAGATATGGGAATCCGGTGGATTTTGAAGTGTTTTGAATGTCGAGGGTTGTTTCATTGGTATATGTTTAATAACAAATGCAACCTGAACTTCGACCTCTGTTCTTGCCATTTTTTTTTAAGTTGGAGGCAGATATTTTGAGAACCGGTTGAAATGAATGATTCTTGCTCTGGGATCATCTAATGTGCATGTGGGAGAGTCTGTTGATTTGGAGCTGTGACGAGTCTCAAGGCAGATTTACAGTGGCAGCATATTCAATTGATCAGTCACCTTTGTTGGGACAGACTAACTCCCACATATGGTCTAAATATTAACTCATTAATGTAATCACAATCTGTCACCGTGGGGATTGCGCCGATCAGACGTTATCAGGTGATGAGCGCGGTGAAATATCCGGTCACCTCGGGGCTTCAGTTCATTAATAAAGCCGCGTCCTGAGCACACGGCAGAGGCGGCCGCAGTGTCTCCGGTCTGGGCTCCAGATCCTCACATTCACCGCCTCATCTCCCAGGTGTTTCTAAGGTGAGGACATGTTCGGCACAGCAACCTCTTGTTTTGTGCCGGAGGTTTCTATGTTTATTCCCGGGCGGATTGTCCCATCGACCGGCAGCTCCGGGAGGTTACCAGAGTGTGTGTGTTGGGACGGGGCAAAGCACCGGTCTGGAAACTCGGTACCTCATTCGATCCGTCAGATGGCAGTCACAGAATTACTCCTGAATGCCGCTCGCCCATTGGTCTGCAAAAATGCCATCAGTTCCCATTCCCGCCCACCGAACTCGCAGCCCGACGTTGCCAGAAAGTGGCGGAGATCTGGTCGACACGTACAAACAAGCTGGAGGAACTCAGCAAGTCGGGAAGCAACATTTCGGTACGAGACCCTTCGTCAGGACCACTTTGATGGCGACGGTCTAGCCGGATGCTGGTTGCTAATCCATTGTCAATCACCAGTCTCCGCCTTCTCCTTGAATAATTGGCTGACGTGGAGAACGAGGGCGGGGTTTGTATAAACGGCGGCGGACACTCCAATTTCAAGCCGCATTCCGGACACTAACTGGACTGGAATGTGGTGTAGAGAATTGGGACATAAAACCCTCACTGCTTCCTTTTTCAAATGAAACCTAAATTACCCCCCAAAAGTCCTGTAGTTTGTACGTAACAAAACACAATAGCGTGAGTTAAATTAAAATTATTACCATTTTTAAAATGAAAACTACATACCCAGAATGATGCTTCCCAACACGAACAAAGGAATACGGTAATTAGGCATAGTGTGTCAATTGCTAAGTCGTGTCAATGTAAATCCTTACCTCCTTGTTTCATCCACAATGTTCCATAAACACAACAGGTATGTATTCTGTAAAGGTGTCTCCGTTGGTGCCCTTTATCCCCCCAATCTTGACATAATTCTTAACCCACCAACCCCTTAGCTTCTGATATGCCAGTTGGAATATTAACAGCTTTTGTAACTGTGTGCAGGGACCCATAAGAAGTGGAAATATAAACCGATATTCTGCGTATGAAATAATGTTTAATGAGTTTCCAACAGTAAATCTGTCCTACTGCAAGAACTACCTGTTTTAAGACTCATCAAAACCGAACAGGCATCTGAACAAATGACAACTTTACATGAACAAATTTCCACCCACCCACTGTAAGCCAAAAATGATGGAAACAAGTTCTACTATATATACTGATAAATGGTTGGTAAATTGTTTCTTTATCGTTACTTGTAATTCATGAACAAAAAACAGCCACACCGTCGTCCCGGTTAAGTTATCTTTTGATTCTTCTGCAGCAATGTTTAACATATCATAATAATTTTCCAAAATATACTGGACGAATCAAGATTGTCCAGCAGAACAGAATCTGAGACCTCATTAAATTGTGTATCCTAAAATAAACTAAAGGCATTGAGAAAAACAATGTGGGGTGACCAATAACGCGACAGTGGGACATATTGCATAATCCAAACCAACGCATATTCCCAGCGTGATTAGAACCCAGTCCCTGGACAACAAGCTGTGTGAACTGACAGCCGAAATCTCTCACCAGTGGGAAACAAAATAATGGAACGTTTTGTGCTTTGCGGAGACCTGGTTGACGGAGGAGACACCGGACCACGCCATCGAACCCTCTGGGTTCTCCCTGTTCCCTGTGGACAGGTGGAAACCCCTCACTGGGAAGAGTAAAGGAGGTGGGGTATGCTTCATGGTCAACAATGCTTGGTGCAACCCCCAGAATATGCATGTGCTCCAATCCTTTGTTGCGTAGATCTGGAGCAGATGTTTAGACCCTACTGGCTGCCCAGGGAGTTCACGGTGTTATCATCACAGCAGTGTACATTCCGCCCAGGCTGATACTGACCTGGCTCTCAAGGAACTGTACGAAACCCTCAACACGCTGAAGACTGCCCACCCAGAGGCTGCCTTCATTGTCGCCGTGACTTCAATCCAGCATCACTGACTGAAGTCCCTCCGAAGTTTTGTCAGCACATCCAGGTGAGCGCTCGGGGAGCTGGCACGCTCGACCTTTCCATAACGCTTACAAAGTGCTCTTCCAACCACACTTCAACAATCAGATCACTCTCTGATCCGGCTTCTGCCGATGTACAAGAAAAAGCTGAAACAAGAGGCGGCCATAGGTGATCCGTCCACTGTGGTCCGACCAATCGGTCTTCATGCTGCAGGACCGCTTGGATGACATCAATTTCTTTAATATACCAATGAACTAACAGATTCTCAGGCATAACAAAATCCTGAGACTTGCTTAAATCATGCATCCCAAAATCAATAAAGGCATTAAAAAAACAAGTTGGGGTTACTGAGAATGCCACAGTGGAACATATTGCATATTTCAGCGAACCCACGTTCCCAGCGTAATAAGAACCCAAACACCCAAAACTATAACACTCTTCTTGTGATGTTCCCAACTGTCCTCCGACACACCTCTGACAGGATGATCGTTTCGTTGCTCCTTCAAATAATCCAGTACATTAACATTAAATTCAATCTCCGCAAAATCAATCAGTAAACCTGAAACAGGAGACGACCTGACTGCACCACAACAGAATCTTAAAGCCTGTGTTTGTATCACAGCCAAACATTTGAAAGTTGGAGATGAAGCTGATCCATGAGCCACAGAATCCAGGCAAGATCTAATGAAACAAATGTAAGTGGTCAGCAGAGATTTTCATGTCGCTCCCGAAGAATATCCACAGAGACACCGAGAATATTTATTGCTCCTTTATATTTATCAATTATTTTACTGATACGGTGCTTCCATGTCAGCTCATTGTGCATCCACCTGCCTGGAAATCTCACCACTGACACGTCTTCAAGAGTTTGATCAGATGATTTCAAATCAAGCGCAGGTCTATTAATCCTGTTTATAAAACACTCGACTTGTGTTTTGCCACTGAAAAGCTCAAGTCCCATCGATTTGCCAACGGATTAATTGCTAATGGCATCCCATATACAGTTAAATTGACATTTCTACCTCTAATCCATAAACCTCCATCATCTGCAAATAGTGATTTACCCACCCCTGTACCTATCTCAGAGAAAATATTATTAATTATAATAAGAAATAATAAATTCTGCCTTGTGTGATCCCAATCTCTATCTCAGAAACCCGTGTATAACTTGCCCACCGCACCTGCACAAAGCGTCTAAATAAAAAAAAAATCTCATAAAACTTTGCAGTCTTTAACTATGATCAAAAGGCCTGTGTAAAAGCTAAGGAACTGGCATATAAGTAGTGAAACAGGGATTTCGGCTCATCAGTATATCCCAGTTATCTGCTTCTCCAATCAGCCGTTTGGTCTATTGCCTTCTCTGCCTTGGTGATTCAAAATGCTCAAAGAGATGGTCGTTAAATACCTGCCTGCAACATGTCCTCCGTCATTATGTTCCAGATGGTAACCTTCAGAGGCAATTATTCCTCAGATCCCCTCGAACCTCACACTCTTCTTCTTAAAACTCTCCTTGTTATTCAACCTCTGTCTGGAATCACAGAGTCCCAATGAACAGAAAGTGTGGTTCCTTCCAAATGGTCCATGCCCACTTGAATTCAGCCCATTTGCCTGCGTCTAGCCCATAACCCTGTGATCAGGTACTATTCATTAGCCTGTAAAGATATCCTTTAAACCCTCTAGCTGAACCCAACCCTACCACTTTCTATAGTCGCTCCTTCCACATCCCCATCATTGTCTGTGGATAAAATGTCCCCTTTTAGTCTTTCTTCTCTTACGTAAAGTCTATGCCCTTAAGTTTTACAACCGCCCCCTCGTGATTGAAAAGGCAGTCTCCATTTATATTATCGATGCACCCCATGTTCCTTGTCTTCTTTAAGATCACCGCTCAACGTTGGATGCTCCAGGAGAACATTGTTCCCACCAATGGGTCTCTCCTTGCACCTCAGTCCATACCACACATTCTGGTGAATCTCCAGTGCAATTAAACATTTTCTGTCGTGTGGCACCAGAAGTATACACTTTTCAAGCTTTTCAAACAATTAATGTTTTAAAAAGTCCTTCCAAGAGTTCTGTTCAGTACTTTCCTAATAACGACAGGTATCCCACTGGATGCCTTCATTCTATTTACCTGTCTCAACACCTTTAGGTACCGCTGTTCCTCTGCGTCAATGCTACGCCTTTTGCAAGAAATTCAGAAGGCGCAGGATAGATACATCCCGAAGAAGAAGTATTTTAAAGGGAGGATGAGGCTAAGCAAAAGAAGGGGCATAGAATATAGCAACTATTTGTAGAAAGCTAGAGGAATGGAAAGCTTTTATAACTCAACAGTATCGACGTTCAGAAGTTCAAAGTACATTTATTATCAATGTATATATACTGCACACAACCCTGAGACTCGTCTCCATACCGGCAGCCACAAAACAAAGAAATCTCCTAGAACTTATTAAAGAAAGAAGACCGTCAAACATCCGATGTGCAGAAAAAAGAAACAGATCTTGCAGACAACAAAAGTCAGCACATAACATATTAAACTGAAGTGCTCGATAGTGAGTCTAAAGCCACAGAACCAGTCATCACTGCAGCCGATTCAGGAGCCCGTTTATTGCAGACCAGCGCAGAGACAAGGAAACCCCGCAGTGCTGTGATCTGAACTTACCTGTCCTGTCCTCCAGCCCCAACACCCTGACATTTTCAGCCTGTCCTGGTACTTCAACCTCCTGAATCTCAGGTCATTCCACGCCTCTGCTTCTGGGCCCTGCCGCGTCATAACGCTCTCAGCCATCTCAATGCGGAATGCAAAGAAAACAAAGCAGTGAGGACAGAAACGATGAATATCAGGGTAATCTAGGCAGTAACATAAAAGAGGAAACCAGAAATCCATTTTCTCAGATACACATCACAAAGCGTACAAGAGAGGTAAAGTGGATATCAGACAACTGTAAAATGATGCTGGTGAGGGAGCAAAAGCAGAACAAAAAATAGCAGATCAAGTCAATGTTATTTTGCGTTTGTCTTCACCATGGTAGACAGCAGCAGAACACCTGAACATCGGAATATCAGACAGTAGAAATGTGTGAGCTGCCTTTACTAATAAGAAGGTATTTGAGAAGCTGAAAGGTTTGAAGGTAGATAGGTCACCTGGCAGCAGAAAGGATTGTTGAGCTAATATCAATGACTGATCTAGAATCACTAAATTCTGGAATTGTTGTAGAAGACTGGAAAATGGCGAATGCCCCTCCAGTCTTTGAGAAGTGGGGAAAGCAAAAGAAAGAAAATTATAGGTGAGTTAGCCTCACTCAGGTCAGTTAGGTTGGTAAGTGTTGGAGTCCATGATTAAAGATCTGACTTCAGGGTACCTGGAGGCACACGACAAAGTAGGCTGATTAGCACATATTGTTTAAGGGAAATCGTGCCTGTATAATCTGATCTGTTGGAATTCTTGCCTGGAAAATCAGTTGAATTCTTTGAGGAAATAATAGGTAGGATAGAGAAAAAGAATATGCTAACATGGATAGAAGATTGGCTGACGGACTGCAGTTAAGGAGTAGTAATTAAGGTGGCCTTTTCAGCTTCACTGTACGTGACGTTGTTCCGTTTATTAAAAAAAAACTAATAATAAATTCAATATGATCTTTGAGCTCTGTCCTGTTTTTTTAATGTAGACAGCCATTTTGTGAACTGTATGAAACGATTGTTGCGATGGGATAATCGAATGTGCATGCGGGAGGGTCAGGGGGCTTAGGGTGCGCACGGATTGGGGGTGCAGACGGATTTGAGAATATGTGCTGAATTAGGGGTGTTTTAGAGAACATAGGATGTACAGGGATTTGGGGATGTGCTGTGCACAGAAATTGCTTTTTGCCAACGAATGTTGGGTTGCAGGCGGATTCAGAGAGTTGGAAGATGTGGGGCACACACACTGCACACGTGTTTTGGGGTGCAGACGAATTTGGGTTGATGTGCGGATCTAGGTGTGCAGAGATTTGGCAAAGTCTGCGAATTTGAGGGTGCACATGGATTTTGAGGAATCGGTGGTTTTGGAGCAATGTCATGGATTTGGGGGTGCGCACGGATTTTGGGGATCGGTGGTTTTGGAGCAATGTCATGGATTTGGGGGTGCGCACTTATTTCAGGGTTGTCAGGATATGGAGGTGTGACAACTCTCGAAGTTGTATTAGTCATAGATACTTCAATAATAAATGCAGTTTGGAATGAAATTGCTTCTTGCTGTTAACTCAGGCGGACGCAGTCGTTCTGTGAACTATTTGAAATGATATGTGCTCTGGGATAATTCAATGTGCATGTGGGGGTGTCTCCTGAGTTGTATCCCTACCGATTCTCAAGATTGTCTCATTTGTTCATACATTGATCATGAAGTTAATTTGAATTTTGACCTCTGTTTTTTTTTATGGTTCAGGCAGCCATTTTGTGAAGTGTTTGAAATGAGAGTTCGAGCGCATGCTCAGTTTACGGACACAGATGGGAAGAGACCGAAACAAGGGTATAAAGTGATCTCGAAGTCTATGGACAAATGTTCATTCAGGCAGGGTCAGGCGGAGACAATGGATTAACCACACAAGTCTCAGAAACACAGTAACATACACAAACACACACAGTCAGACAAACAAGTCGACATCAAGAAACACACACACACACACACACACACACACACACAACTACATTGTCTTCACCGTATAGAGAACATAGAAAAGAAACATAGAAAACCCTACAGCACAATAGAGTCACTTCGGCCCACAAAGCTGTGCCGACCATGTCCATGACCATGACCAAAGAATCTACTTAGGGTTACACATAGTCCTCTATTCTTCTAAGCTCTCTGACCCAACCAGGAGAATCTTATGAGACCCGATCGTTTCCGCCTCCACCACCGTCGCCGGTAACCTGTTCCACGCTCTTCCCACTCTCTGCGTAAAACAACCTGTCCCTGACCTATGCCTTCTTCCAAGCACCTTGAAACTGTGCCCTCTCGTGCTAACCATTTCAGCCCAGGTAAAAGACTCTGATTATCCACACGATCAGTACCTCTTATCCTCTTATACACCTCTATCAGGTCACCTCTCACCCTCTGTCGCTGCAAGGAGTAAAGGCCGAGTTCATTCAAGCTACGCTCATAAGGAATGATCCCCAATCCAGGCAACATCCTTGTAAATCTCCTCTGCACCATTTCTATGGTTTCCACATCCTTCCCGTAGTGAGGCGGACAGAACTGAGCACAGTACTCCAAGTGGGGTCTGATCAGGGTCCTATATAGCTGTAACATTACCTCACGGTTCCAAAACTCAATCTCACGAATGATTAAGGTCAATGCACCACTTGCCTTCTTGACCACCAGAGTCAATCTGCGGAGTAGCTTTGAGTGTCCTATGGACTCAGACGTCAAGATCCCTCTGATCCTCCACACTGTCAACAGTCTTACAATTAATACTATATCCGCCATCATATTTAACCTAGCAAAATGAACCACTTCACAATTATCTGGTTTGTACTCGATCTGCCACTGCTCAGCCCAGTTTCCCATCCTATCAATGTGCCGCTGTAGCCTCTGACAGCCCTCCACACTATCCACAGCTTTTTGACACATACGGGGTGAGATGATTAGAACACACTCACCCCTACCACTAGACTGCTGAGTTTGATGGCCATGCATTAGGGTTAGGGGTGGACCTGGACGAGCCCCCTGATGTTCTGCCTGTGACTGTCACTGAGGAAACCGGAGGGTTTCTTCAATATGAAAGTGTTTATTCATCACCCGAGACAGATATTTTCTTGGGGACCCGCTCATTAGAGCGCGCCAAGCACAAACTACATCGAGAGTTTATATTCTTGAGGAGAATGGCAACAGTAGGTGATTCAATACAATTTCACAAGCTACAATGACATAATTTACTTCAATATTCAGTGTCTGACAAATGCTTCTGTCACAACCACGGATTCAGCAGCGCGGCAGATTCAGCAATTGCGCTCGCGAATATGCACGTGGCAGCCAATTATTATTTCATTGTGATCGTATTTAACTACATTCGTCCCGTCGTAGTTTTTGTCCGGACTTGAACCTCGGACACAGCAACACTTCCCTTTCCACCTTGCCTGTGAAATTGGACTGTTGAGTCACCTGAATCTGAAGACTAGCGGTCTTCGTTTAATTCTCACTTGTTCTTTTCAGCCGCGGTGTCGGCTTCGTTTTGCATTTGAGAGTTTTAGTTCACGGCCTGTTTGGCCGAGCGTTTTTGTTTGCTTTTCCTTTAACATTGTTGGCGTTAAAGTCTATGCACTGTCGAACTGCATCAGTGTCTTTCGCTGCGCCCTCTGGCCCTGTGACAGGTTCCTTTGAAGTTCATATTTACAGTGGAGCACAATTAATTGATAAGATACCTGTCCGGTTCAGTCACCTTTGTTGGGACAAACTATCTCCTACCAATGGTCTAAATATTAAATCTTTAATTTAATCACATTCTGTCACCGCGGGGATTTCACGGGTCTGACGTAAATGGTTTGTAAATAATTACAACATGTTTATTTCTAAATCTGTTGAAATCTGTCCCTGTGGAGTCGCTAAATGGTTTTAAAAACCCAAGGCAAGTGCTGCCTCGACATGTCATTCCGAGAGAACACCTGTGGCACAGACGGATCATTGGACAGAGACAATGTCCTCAATTCTCCACAGGTACCTGAGTGTGCAGAAAATATTGTTCGTGTGGATTGCCGTCATTGGAGTTCCTGGTGAGTGAGTAGAGCAATTCATGTTCGGTATCTCTGATTGTTTACTGGTGTGAAGCTATTTATGATCATTTAACAAGCTTTTAACTTGATGATCATTGTGTACATCTCCGTCAGAGATATCGATCCTGTCAGTTCCATATTCTGATATTTTATATTTAACGACAAGCGGAACTAAACCGCTGCCTCTCCTCTAACTCACGGGATCGACTCGAACGTTGTTCTTGCCTTTAACGGGACGTTGTACAGAGTTTCTCCAGTGCGGGGACAAGCAGCTCTCCGGGAGGGTGTGACGGGGAGGATTTCAGTGGAGCCTTTTCCAGAGCATTCCCATTGCTGGTACAGGCAGCTCCATAGAAAGGTGTGACAGGGTGGGTTTAAATGGGATTTTCCCAGTGCTGGGGGCAGCACCTTCCAGGGAAGTTGTACCTCGGAGGGTTTTACATGGTGCAGTTGTGACCCCACAGTGTGACTCCTGTCTGATGTTGAATTAACAACGGTTCACAGACTCTAGCACTCCTGATCTTCAGATGAAAACCGATCCGTTGTAAATTTCCGCAGAATGTGCTCAGTAATGTACAGTGTCTATTCTTTCTCCCTCGCTCTCCAGTGAATTTAGTTGCGATTGTGATCCTGTCCCGGGAAAGTGCGGCCTCTCCACCTGCACCACTCGCTACCTGGTGGCCATGGCAGCGGCGGATCTACTGACCGTTGTTACCGAGATCATTTTTTTTGAAATCAGTTGGTATTACTTCCGTGGAGCTTTCTGGACATCACCCCTGTGTGCAGAGTTATCGCTGTATTGAGGTTCACAGCCACACACTGTTCTGTCTGGTTCACCGTCACTTTCACCTTTGACCGGTTTGTCGCCATTTGCTGCCAGAAACTGAAAACAAAATTTTGCACCGGGAAAACTGTGGTTGTGGTTCTAACAACAACCGGTGTACTGACCTGTCTGAGAAACGTTCCCCGATACTTCACGCTGGAGCCCAAGGTGATCATCGACAATGTACCGTGGTTCTGTATGATCATGGACAATTATTTCACTGACCCCGGGTGGGTAGCATATGACTGGCTCGATACGATTTTCTCCCTTTCCTCCCGTTCCCTCCCTTTCGCTGTGATTCTGCTGCTCAACGCTCTGACAGTCAGGCACATTTTAGTGTCCAGTCGGGTCCGTAAGGGGCTGAAGGGTCAGAGCAAGGGGGAGAACCGCAGTGACCCGGAGATGGAGAGCAGGAGGAGGTCTGTGGTTTTACTCTTCACCCTCTCCGGCAGCTTCATCCTCCTGTGGATGACTCTGGTTGTAAATTTCATATATTATCATGTCTCAGGAAAAGGATACAATTTCAATGACTCTGAATGGATCTTTACCTACGCCGGTTTTTGCTGAGGAATTTCAGCTGCTGCACGAACACATTTATTTACGCGGTAACTCAGTCAAAATTCAGGGATCAGGTGATCAGTGCGGTGAAATATCCGGTCACCTCGGTGCTTCAGTTCCTTAATAAAGCCGCGTCCTGAGTACAAGCCGGAGGCGGCCGCAGTGTTTTCCAGTCCGTGTCCAGCCTCTCACGTTCACCACCTGATTTCCCAGGTGTTATTCCCAGGCCGATTGTCCCACCGTCCGGCAGCTATGGGACATCAGCATAGTTTGTGTATGGGGTGGGCAAAGCACAGTCCCGGAGGGGTCAGTATCTCATTGAACCGGGAAGATGTCAGTCGTAGAACTGCTCCGGAAGGCGCAAACCCATTGGTCAGTGGATATTTGCATCTATTTCCATTCGCTTGGACCATCCTCGCAGTCCGACGTTCCACCATGTCGGCGGCGTATAGTACGATGCTAGTTGGCTATTTCAATATTATCACAGCAGTCTCCGCTGTCCCTTGAATGATTAACTAACGTGAAGGAATATTGCGGGATTTGGACAGACGATTTGGACATTCCCACTTCAAGGCGCTAATCCCGCCACCATCTGGACTGGAGTGTGGTGCGGAGAATTGGGAAATAAAACCCTGGCCGCTTCCATTGTTTTTCCATTTGAAAGGTAAGTTACCCCAAAGTCCCAGAGATCGTATGCAATGAAACACAATATTTTGAATTAAATTAAAGTCACTCCCATTACTTCAGAAAATTTTTAGATAAATCTAACAACCCCCTAAGATTGTAATGAAGGCTCCATTTGATTTCTTTCTTTCTGATACGCTTCTCACTGAATTAAAATGTGTGCAACTGTTTCATAATGACAAAACGTACACGACCCAGAATGATGTTTACCAACACGACATGAGGTATAGTATTGCCAATTGGAAGACGATTCGTGTTTTAAGCCTTTCTCTCCCATAAATCCAATTCTTCTATGTATTCTGTAATGGTATCTCCCCTTGTGATCATTATCCCACCAGTCTTGCCATAAGCCCACAATTATTAGCACTAAAAACCCCTTACCTGCTGATTTCCTAGGTGGAAGCTCTTTACCGAGAGTTAAAATTTTTAACAGCTTTGGTAAGTAAAGAGTCAACCCGCTCATTCCCCTCCACCCCTGTATGTGCAGAGAGCCTTACGAATTAGACATATAAACCAATACTTTGAATAGGAACACACACAAAATGCTGGTGGAACGTAGCAGGCCAGGCAGCATCTATAGGAGAAGCACTGTCGAAGTTCGGGCCGAGACCCTTCGTTAGGACTAACTGAAATGTTAACTTCACTTTCAGTTAGTCCTGACGAAGGGTCTCGGCCCGAAACGTCGACAGTGCTTCTCCCTATAGATGCTGCCTGGTCTGCTGCGTTCCACTAGCATTTTGTGTGTGTTGCTTGAATTTCCAGCATCTGCAGATTTTCTCGTGTTTGCATTTTAAATAGGAAATAATGTTTGATGAGTTTCTAACAGTAATCTGATCTTTGCTGAAGTCATCTGTTTTAAGACTCATCAAACCCGAAAAGGAATCTGAACGAATTACTAATTTATCTGGGCAAATTTCTTTCACCCACTCTAAGCCGAAAACAGATGGCAACCAATTTTGACGTATGTCCTGATAAATGGTAGGTAAGACATTTCCCTATCCTTTTCTTCAATTCAGTCAGAAAAGAAGTTCTCCCGCAACATTCCCAGTTAAATTATCTTCGGATCCGTCTGCGAAAATGGTTAAAAATGATTAACCTAGTTAATGATGAATGGTTCACATATCATAATAATGTCTCTGAATATACTGATGAGCTACAGAATCTCAACATGACAGCATCCTTAAACATTATTAAACTGTTCAAACCCAAAATCAACTGAAGTCATTAGTAAAACAGGGTGGGGTTACCGAGAACGCGACAGTGGGACATATTGCATGAACCAACAAACCCATATTCCGAGCGTGATAAGAGCTCAGCCACCCAACACTAAAAGCACTCTTCGTGACGTCACCACAGTCCAGCAACACGCCTTTAACAGGATGATCTTTTCCTTGCCCCATCAAATTAATCCATGTTATCATCAAGTTCAGCCGCCGCAGTTGTCAGGGTGATTGTACAATTTCAAGCAGTGAGGCCTGATAGGACACGAATCTACTGCACCACAACACCATTTCAAATCCCGTGTTCTGAATCACACAGAAGCTTTTAAAGTAGAAGATGAAGCCGATCCATAGTCAAGAACAGATCCAATTAAACAAATATAAATGATCAAAAAAGATGTTCGTGTAGCACCCCAAGAATACAGACATAGATACCTGAGAATATTTAATGCTCCTTTACATTTATCAATTATTTTACTGATATGGTGCTTCCGTGTCGGTTTATTATCCACCCACGACTATAAGTCTCAGCACGGACTCGTCTCCAAGAGTTTGATCACATAATTTCAGATCAATGGCAAGTCCATTAGTCCTGTTTGTAAAACACATAACTTGTGTTTAGCTACTGAAAGCTATTTGCCTATTGTGTAAATATTGTAATTGCTAAATGCAGCCTCCATACAATTAAATTCAAATTTCTATCTCTAATGCAGAAAGCTCCTTCAACTGTACATTGCAATGTAACCACGTATTCTCTGAGAAACCAGCATTAGTCAAAATATTATACAATAAACAGTTGCAAACACTGCCTCGTGGAATACCATTCTCGATCCCATAGAAACGAGAATGTATCTTTCCTACCTTTACTTGCAGAGACCGTCCAAATTAAAACAAACTCAGAAAAGATGATACAATCTCCCCTCCTGATGTCCATAATTTCATCAAAAGCCCTTCCTTCCGTAAATATCATCTGCCTTTTCAATATTAAAAACACTGCTATTACAACTTTATTTAACAGCACTTCAACAGTATCAGTATCGTCTTCCAAACATAACACTCTACTTAATGTCATTCTACCCTTCCTAAACCCACACTGATAAAAGGATACATCACCTCTCTCTTCCAAAACATAATGCTAGATTAACAAACGTCCCATAAGTTTACGCAAATGAGACGTTAACGATATAGGTCCATAACTAGAAGGATCGGGGGGAGCTATATCGTTAACGTCTTATATATGTGGTTAAATTAAACACTTTAATGCCCCTATACATTGAATGAATTACTTCTACTACAGATCCCACATACGATCCATTCACATTCAAAAGTGGGACCTGTGCTGTCGGAGGGGGGAATCAGTGTTTCATCACCCTCCGTCTCTATCCAGTCTCCTTCGGATACGAGTCCTCCAGTCCAGGAAACAAAAGTCGTTAATCCTTACTGCTCTTTTCCAGGTTAATCACGTCCTTCCTGTGGCGGCGACCCGAGATGCACACAGTACTCCGGCCGTGATTTCACCAGCATGGGACAGTACCGCAGGGGAACAGGCCGTTCCGCTCACTGTGCTGTTCTGATCCACTTGAACTAGCGTTTCATGTTTTACTAATGTTGCAACACACATCTCCTTGAACCATTCTGAGACAGGTTTAGCATTGCATAAGTGAATTGTTCTACAGTAGCAGTGTCGGGAAAAGGTAGAAAAGTACACGGAATTACAAACTAAATAAATAGTACATAAACAAGGACTAAGGAGGCCGTGTTCCTCTGTTCACCTTAAACGCACGCCCTCTAGTGTTAGACATTTGCTCCTCAGGCTGTCTACGCTGTTTGTGCCTCTCATATTCCTATAAACCTCGGCCCGCCTCCCTCAGCCTTTACCAGTACCGAGAAAATATCTCCAGATTGTCCAATCTCTCATTACCCTGCCGTGTCCTCGTAAACCTCTTCTAATCACCGTTCAAAACCTCCACATTTTCCCAACAGTGGAATGCCAGAAGCTGTTCAATTAGAGATTTACAAAACCGTAAAATAACTACCTGATACTGGAACTGTGCGCTTCCACTACAAAAGACAAGGAGGCCTTACATCGCCTTGAACAACCCGCCATCGTGTGTACTCCATTTCCGGGAGTTATAAATTAAGATCCCAAGATCCATCAGTATGCCCAGAGAACAATCTCATCCCATGGCACAAGAACCTCAAACTCTCCCACCAAATACTGAATCTCTTATGCAGTTTTCCAGCGTAAAATATCATTTTGTATATAACTCTGACCAGAACTGAACGTCTTCCTTCCCTTTCAGAATTGACATTGGCCCTTAGGCCCAACTCTTCCATACCTACCTGGTGCCCACCTAAACTAATTCCACCTGCCGGCGTTTGACCCATCTCCTACGGGACCGGAATTAGCTTGAATGTACGTCGCTGTCACATGGACACATGGGCTGAAGGGTCCTTTCCCTGCTGTAAGTGTCAATGACTAAACCTTTCCCGTCCTGTTCTTATCCACAATATCTTTTCAATTTGTATAAGTACAGGACCACTAAGGAGGTCGTGTTTAGTCAGTGAACGGGGGTTATTTCCGCACAGCCTGGCGGGATATAATTCAAATTATTGGGAGAGGCAGGAAATGAAATTACAGTGGCCTTTACCAACATGTTTGTGTTGTATCTAGCCACAATGAAGATACCCGGAGAGCGGGAATAAATGTTATTCTCTTATTTACGAACTGGAATGGATAATACTGGAGTAATGTAGACTGGTGAGTCTCATGTCCGGGGTAGGCAAGTTACTGCAGAGGATTCTTAGCGATAGAATATAGACTCATTGAACCCCACAACAATAAACTGTTCCGTTTATTGTAAAGAACCCTCTGGCACTTCCAATTCTCTGGCCCAGTTTTCCTGTTTTCTGGCCGAGTCTCATCGACCTGCACCAGGACCAGAAACTTTCATATCCCTCCCATCCATGTACCTATCCAAATGTCTGATTAGAAATACTTACTCAGTTCGCCCGGCATTACCTTGTGCCCCACCTCTCCAGCATCATTTTCCAGTGGTCCGGTATCGGCTCCCGCTTCTATTTTAAACATAGAACAGTATAGCTCAATACAGGCCCTTTGGCCCACAATTCTGTGCCGACCCTTAAACCTTGCCTCCCATATAACTCCTCACCTTAAATTCCTCCATATACCTCTCTAGTAGGCTCTTAAATTTCACCAGTGTATCTGCCTCCACCACAGACTCAGGCAGTGCATTCTACGCACCAACCACCATCTGAGTAAAAAAAACCTTTTTTCTAATATTCCCCTTGAATTTCCCATCGCTTGCCTTAAAGCTATGTCCTCTTGTATTGAGCAGTGGTGCCCTGGGGAAGAGCTGCTGGCTGTCCACTGTATCTATTCCTCTCAATATCTTGTTAACTCTATCATGTCTCCTCTCATCCTCCAAAGAGTAAAGCCCAGCTCCCTTAATCTCTGATCATAATGCACACTCTCAAAACCAGGCAGCATCCTGGCAAATCACCTCTGTACCGTTTCCAATGCTTCGACATCCTCCCTATAGTGAGGCGACCAGAACTGGACACAGTACTCCAGGTGTGGCCTAACCAGAGTTTTACAGAACTGCATCATTACCCCATGACTCTTAAACTCTATCCCCCGACTTATGAAAGTTAACACTCAATTAGCTTTCTTAACTACGCTATCTACCTGTGAGGCAACTTTCAGGGATCTATGGACACCGTAATCACCTTATTGAGTACACAGATTGTGATGTGAAGTTGAAGTTGTATCGGGCATTAGGGAGGATACACTTGGTGTATTGTGTGCAGTTCTGGTCACCTATCAACAGGAAAATATCAGTGAGGTTGAAAATTGCAGAGAATCTTTATGATGATGCTCCCAGGGCTTGCGGATCTGAGTTTCACTGAAAGAATCAATAGGTCCAGTCACACCCAAACAGAGGCTTTTCACCCTCAGGGGCAAATGAAAGGTGTGAAGGTGGATCAATCACCTGGACCAGGTGGTGTACACTGCAGGGTTCTGAAAGAGGTGGCTGAAGAGATTGTGGAGGAATTAGTAATGGTATTTCAGGAATCAAGTGATTCTGGCATGTGTCAGAAGGAATGGAAAATTGGAAATATTCCTCCACTCTTCAGGAAGGGAAAGAGGAATGAGAAAAGTAATTATAGGCCTGTTAGTCTGCCCGCAGTGGTTGGGAAGATGTTGGAGTCGTGGGGAATAAAGGGAACCATTTCTGGTTGGTGCCGATAAATAGTGGTGTTCCACAGGGTCTGTGTTGGGACCGATTCTTTTCACGTTATATGTCAATGAGTTGGATGACGGAATTGATAGCTTGTGGCAAGTTTTCTGGATGTTGCAAAGAAAAATGGAGAGCCAGAATAGTTTTGAGGAAGTAGAGGGGGCTCCAGAAAGAGTTAGACAGATTAGAAGAATGGGCAAAGAGAGGCAGATGGAATATATTGTCAAAACTGTATAGTCATTTTAAAAGTAAATAGAAGGGTAGACTATTTACCTGATGGACAGAAAATTATAAAAAAGATGAGGCGCAATGAGAGTTAGGAGTCCTTGTGCAAGATTCTGTGAAGGTTAATTTGCAGGTTGAGGTCGGTGATCAGGAAGGCAAATACGGTGTTAACATTCACTTCGAGAGGACGAAAATATAAAACCAAGATGTAATATTGAAGCGTCATAAAGCGCTGGCGAGGCCTCACTTGAGTATTCTGATCAGTTTTAGACCTCTTATCTTAGAAAGGGTGTGCTGACATTGGAGAGGGTCACAAGAGGCTCGCATAAATGATTCCTGGATTGAAAGCCTTGTCATATTAACAGCCAATGTGGCTCTTCATTTGGTTTAAATCATGTGTGCAATCACGTGATCTTGTGAAGGCCAATGTTGCAAAAGCTCAATTTACGACCAGCTCCACACACACACACACACACACACACACACACACACACACACACACACACACACACACACACACACACACACACACACACACACACACACACACACACACACACACACACACACACAACGACACTGTCACATTTGCCTCCCCAGGTCTCCACTCTGTTCTGTGTTAGTTCAATATTCGGTTGGTTTCAATGTGATTTCTTCTCATTTTTCTAACTTAACGAGTACAGGCCGAGAGTCATCAAACGCTCCTCAAATGTTCTCTTTTTTATTCCCTGTTCAACCTTCTCAAATGTATTGAGCAGTGTTACGAAATGTAACGTTTTAGAAACGAACCAGCAGCAACAGATTACACATGGAGTCCGGTTTTGATGTTAAAAACCACTGTCTTTATTAGTAACTACTTGTAATATAGTAACTTAACCAAGGTAAACAAAAGTTAACAATGTTCTGTGTGTATATGTGTAAATATAACTCCCAACTGTTGAGCTTGGGGGAATAAGGCTCAGAGTCTTGAGATGGTAAGAAGGAAAGTTCAGTCATTCACGGAATAAATGATGAGAAGAGATATTTGCAATGCACGTTGTACAAGTACCAAGTATTCCACAGGTTCCACAGCTGGGAAAACAGCCGCCGTAGATCTTGTCCGTCATCGTTCCAAATCCACATACGAATTATCACCTAAAACGACCTGTCTCAGGAATTTCGTCTTCCAGAGGTTAACATACCCAGGCAAGGGTTAACACGTAAGTGGTCTGACAAGAGATCCCAAAATCCACTCCTGTCGATAGTACGAAGTGACAATCACACATTCTGGAGCAAACTTGCCCCGGTAGTTCGTAGTTCCAAGTCTTGCGAAGACTGTGAGAGTAGCTGTTCTCTCTCTCTCTCTCTCTCTCTCTCTCTCTCTCTCTCTCTCTCTCTCCTCTCTCTCTCTCTCGTCTCTCTCTCTCTCTCTCTCTTCTCCTCTCTCTCTCTCTCTCTCTCTCTCTCCCCCCCCCTCTCTCTCTCCTCTCTCTCTCTCCTCTCTCCTCTCTCTTCTCTCTCTCTCTCTCTCTCTCTCTCTCTCTCTCTCTCTCTCTCTCTCTCTCTCTCTCTCTTCCTCGCTCCCTCCTTACAGCGACAGTCCACGGTAAACGAAACCTGCGGGTTGGTAACAGCAGAGACTCTCCGAGATCTTCCCTCTTCAGAAAAAAACCCATGATATTGCCGTATCTCTTACAAACAATGCAATGTTGTATAATTCCCCGAACCAGCGTACACACGTCCTTCTGGTGCCCTGAAGGGTTTCCTCAACACCAACCTGGTGTCCAAAGCAGACACGCTGTCTCGACAAACACCCGAGTGCTGTCTGCGGGCTAGTATCTGAGATAAACACACACAAAGACGACAGACACACATGCGGACGCCGTATAAACACAGATTGATGCAGTCACACATAGATACTTTAATAATTAATACAGTTGAACTTAGAACATTTTAAGATGGAGACAGCTATTTTGTGAACTGTTTGAAATGATTCTTGCTCTGGATAATCTGATGCGTTTGTGGGGGATGCCAGCGGGTTTGGTAGTGCACATGGAAAAGGGGCTGCACATTGACTTGTAGATGAGCGGAGATTTTATTGTGTGCTGGCGAATAAGGGTTGCACACAAATTTCGGAATGTGGGTAAATTTGGGGAATCACACTGCTTTGGGGATTGCATGTGCGACTGAGGGTGTGCATGGATTTGGGGCTGCACATGGAGTTGGGGTTTTCACAGATTGGGTGTGTCAGCGACTTTGGGGATGCACACGGATTTGGGGTGTCTGTGGATGTGAAGACGTGATGAATCACAAGGTTGTTTCCTTTATAGACACTTTCAATCATCCCACTCGAACTTTGAACATCGTTCTTGCTATTTGCTCTGAGGTAGAGACAGCTATTTTGTGAATTGTTTGAAATGATTCTGGCTGTGGGATAATCTACCGTGCATGTAGGGGTGGCAGTGGGTTTGGAGTTTGCACAAATCCGGGTACGTCGGTGGATATCGGGGTGTCGGCACGTTTGGGGGTGCGCATGGATTTGGTGAATCACTCTGATTTGGGGGTGAACACTGAGCTGGGGTTGCATGCGGGTTTGCCTGTGTGCACAGATTTAAGAATGCGCAGAGTGATGGTTTCCGATTACGTCATCGTCGAGAATTGCAGCTTAAGTCACTAGCTCCTCCGGAAAAACGCGTATTAAGCCCCGTTAACCCACCAAGTATAATATTTTTCGAAAAATATTCGAACTGAAAAGAGGGGCAAGAATGGGGTAAAGGAATGGAAATAAAAAAGCGGCACTGCGGAGCCTGCGTCGAGAGCAGTGCAGCGAGCGGCTCTCCGACCCGACCGCGTGCTAGCGAGGCGGCCGAAGCGGCGAATATCTTTGAAATCCTGAAAGAAATAATGGAGGTCCGGAAAGATATAAAGCAGCAGCTCCGTGATATTAAGGCAGAGCTCGACAGCGTCAATCAAAAAATAGCGGTGGCAGAGTCTCGAATTGAGAAGTTGGAAGATCGCGTTCAAACGTGGAACGGATACTGAGTAAGACAATAAAAATATTACATCACCAAGAAGGTAAACTGCTTGACCTGGAGGGAAGATCACGGCGGAAAAATTTCAGAATCCACAACGTTCCCGAAGGAGCGGAGGGAGCTCATCTATGACGGAGTTTGTCGGAAAGTTACTGCGGGACGCGCTGGATATTCCTAGGTTATGAAGTTGGAGATCGAAAGAGCCCACCGCGCGTTGGTCCCGAAACCTACCCAGGATAGAAAGCTACACGATCAACAATAATTAAATTCTTCGGTACAGCACCAAGGCGGAGATTCTATGAAGGGCCTTGGGGTAAGAAGAGAGTGTTTTGGGATGATGAATTAATATATTTCGACCAAGATTACCCCCCCCCCAAATATTCTGAAGTAAAGCGAGTACTAAAGCAAAAATAAAGATTAGATTTCAACTCCGTACCCTGCTAAACTTCGAGTGTTCTATGATAACAGGGACGCGGACGCGGTTGTAGCAGACAGTGGAAGAGGCGACTACAGACATGAAGGCCAGAGGGTTGCCCGTCAACGTCACCAAAACGTAGGAAAGCCTGACTATTATCCCGCTCCGCTTGGGAAATACTGCGAGAATTGAGAAGGCAGGAGATAGGAGGAGAGCCGAGAGAACTATATCAGGAAGAGACCGGGAGTTTCCCAAAGACAGTCCTCACCCCCCTTCAGAAGAACCATAAGGTTTGGCTAACTTTAAAAATGTTGAGAAGCTAAACGGAAGCAAAAGTACACGGTGATGTACCTATCTCGAGAAATACTATTATAATATGGATTTTATATTACTTAGTTGTTATTCTTTATTCGCTCACATACTCCTTTTTCGCCACCAAAATGGGAATATATATGTATATATATATATATATATGTAATGTGTTGTGTGTTTTGTGTATAAAGGAGGAGTACACAGGGAAATCTTTTTCTGTGTAATGGATTTGTTCACTGACTTTTATGAATACTGCGTTTGACCTTCAACTCACAAGTAGGAGGGGTTATACCCCACAGCTAGACATTTCCTCTAGCTCAGCGCTGGGTCATCTACCAGAGACCTCAGACATTGGAATCACACGTTCATTGCCATTTTTGTTATTATTTGCGTTTCTTGGTTCTTATTTGTTCAGTGAGTAGATCGATTAAGTTTTATTCTAATTTCAAAGTTACATTGACAGATAAATACAGATGGCTAAGGCAAGGTAAAATTCATTTATTTTAATGTCAGTGGGCTATTAAATCCAATCAAACGTAAGAGAATTTTATCGAATTTGGAACAATTTGATTCATACTGGGAAAAATGGTTTAACTACATAATACCTGATTTTATTCTCACAAATCGATGAATCTGTTATATAAAAAGATCACTCCCTATATGCACATAGTTCTTTCCTTTTGCTTGTTTTTTTTTCTTCTTTCACTCTTTTCTATAAGTGTGTATCTCAGATAAATACTTTGTGGAAATTTGTGATATGTATGATTATATGATATATATGTACAATGTCTGAAATACATCTTATAGATATGTTTGTTTGATGACGAACTTCAATAAAAAAATAAATTGCAAAAAAAAACTGTAACAAAATGTGTATGTAACAATAAAAACGTGTGTGTAAATTTGTTCATGTCTTGCGGCTCTCAACATCTGAAGATAAACGTATGTGGCTCTTACAATCAAGTATGTTTGACCATCACTGCTATATATTATTTAGAAACTTTCCTGAACACATTTGACAAACTCCAAGCCACTAGCACTTTTACAGAGTGTGAGTCTCAGTCAATATGTGGAAAGTTAAAATCCCCTCCAATTACAACTTTCTGTTTCTTACATCGGTCTACTATCTCTCTACAGATATGCTCCTCCAATTCTCTCTGACTATTGGCCAGTCTAAAATACAACCCTATTAGTGTGGTCACACCTTTCCCGTTCCCAGCTCCACCCATATGGCCTCTGTAGAAAAGCCCTCAGGACTGTCCTGTCTACACACAGTTTGTGATATTTCCCCTGACTAGTAATGCCACTCCTTCCCTTTCCATCCCTCCCCTTCTATCACGCCTGAAACAACGGAAACCCAGGAACATTAAACTGCCAGTCCTGCCGCTCCTGCTACCCAGTCCCATTAATAGCAATTATGTCGTAATCGCAGGTAATCCACACCCTAAACTCATCTGCCTTACCTACAATACCCCTTGCATTGAAATAGATGCACCTGAGAACATTTCTATCAGGTATAAACCTTTGATTTCTGTCTATACATGCAGTCCTCGCATTATACCTTTATCCTCCTCCACCTCACTATTTGCTCTAACACTCTTGGTTCCCCTCCCGCTGCAAATCTAGTTTAAAACCCCACGGAGCAGCACTAGCAAATCTATCCGCAAGAATGTTATTCCCCCTCCAGTTCAGGGGCAAACCGTCCCCGTCGGAACATGTCCCACCTTCCCGGGAACAAAGCCCAATTGTCCAGAAACATGAAGCCCTCCCTCCTGCACCATCTCCTTAACCACGTATTTAGCTGCACTCTCCGCACATTTATATTTACAGGGACCTTTACTCCTGACGTCGGTCGCGGGATCCGACCTGTTTACAGACCCGGAGCGGAACCGGAGCAGATTCTCAGCCATTGGTTTTCTAACCCAGGTTGCGAAGAAAGGATAAAGTTTCCCCGTGAATTTATTCCCAGTGAAGGTGTGGAGATGGGACTTGGTCTCCGCGTTGTAAAATGAAACTGTCCCGATCTCGTAACTGAGATAAACTCCCACCCTTTCGGGGATGGGATAGGCAGGGAGAGGGGACACAGGGGAGCTGAAAACAATGAGCACGTTATAATCCTGCCCTATTCCCCAGAATCCTGTCTCCGGTCTCAGACTGACCCGTCTCTTCCTCTCCACAGACTCTGCGCCGACTCCTAGACCCCAGACCCAATTCCCCGTCACCTCACCTCCCAGTAATGTCTCCCGGATGTGAATCCCTCCGATCCCAGTACACAAGCGCAGTTTGTGAATCTCTTCCCGGTGGCAGGGAGATTCCTTCGATTCCGGGTCCATCTCACACTCTTCCGATTTTCAGACACCTCGAGACACGGATTCGCCGTTTCCACATCCAGAGTGACAGAGACTGGGGGTAGAAGCACAGAATTAGAGAGTCTCCGGGACCGGGGGTAGACTCGGACAGCGCGGCTTCCGGGGATCGAGGGGAAACTCGGGCAGCCCGGCCCCGTGGATTGGGGGTGGGGGGGGGTGACACTTGGACAGACACTTCAACAATCAAGACACAGAGAGAGACTGACCTAATGCCGGCCACTGGGATGAATGTAGATGGATAAATATGTCAGCACAGAGCTGATGGGTCGAAGGGTACATTTCTATGCTGTACGGCGATGGCTCTGTGAACTGAATGGCTAAGAACCCCCAAACTCCCTCCCTCCACGGTTGCTGAGAATTCCAAACACAGTGACCCCTGACCCTTGACTCCTCAGACAGGGGAAACATCCTCGTTGTATCCCTGCCTGTTGATCCATGACTGAGTTCTCCTCTCATTCGTCTAAATCGGGAACAGAGAACATAGAACAGTACAGCACAGGAACAGGCCCTTCATTCAATGTTCACTTTCATTTGTGAGTGTGAAGTGGGGGAGTGTGAAGGTTCGAGACAGTAAAGGAGTTGATAATGGGAACCAGTAGGGGAGAGATGAATGGCGGACTGAACCAGAACCAGGTGGGGGAGGGGTGGAAAGCCCGTGGGTGAACTGTGTGTGTAGACGTAATGAGAAGCTAGAGGAGGAAAAGATGGCAGATGAGGATGACTTTGACCCCTTTCCCACAACCCGATCCCCCCACTGCCCCTTATGAGGACAGGGGATGAATTTGCAGGAACCCTTAAACAACGCAGGTCCTGATGAAGTGTTTCAGTCTGAACCGTCGACTGTTTACTCTTTTCCATAAAAACTTCCCGTCCTGCTGTTCACCCAATAATTTGTGTGTGCTACTCCGCTTTAAATATACTCAATTATTTGGCCTGTGGCAGGCTCACTATCCTGTGGATAAAGGAATTCCTCCTCATCTCTGTCCTAAATGGACATCCCTATAGTCGGAGGCTGTGCTTACCGTTCTCGACCCACCCACATCCTCCCAACATCAACTCTCTCCAGACAGGTGACAGAGAGATCTGGCGAGACCCTTCATCAGGACCTGTGTAGCTTGGATTACCAGCATCTGCAGATTTTCTCCTGTTTGATTTTTAAAGCAGAAGTTGATAATAAACTTCTTGATTAGTCAGAGTCTCAAAAGTTATGGGGAGGAGGCAGGATAACAGGGTTGAGGGGGGTAAGAAACCAGCCATTCTTTTAAACTCCCGTGAGTACAGGCCCAGAACAATCAAACACTCCTCATATGTTAACTCTTTCATTCCCGGAATCATTCTTGTGAACCCCCACCCTCTCCAATGCCAGCACATCTTTTCCGATAGAAGGGACCAAAAACTGCTCACAATACTCTAAGTTTGGTCTGACCAATGCCTTATAAATCCTCAGCATTACATCCTTGCTCTTGTATTCTAATCTTCTCGAAATGAAAGCAAACATTGAGTTTGTCAATCTTACCACTGACACAAACTGCAAGTTTGCCTTCAGGGAATCCTGTACCAGAAGCCCAAGTACATTTGCACTTCTGATTTTTGAACTTTCTCCCTGTTTACAAAATTGTCCATGCCTTTATTCCTTCTACCAAAGTGCATGCACGACTTCCCTACCCGATAATCCATCTGTCACTTATTTGCCCTTTTCCTGATCTGTCTCTGTCCTTCCCCAGATTCCGAGTTTCTACAGCACTACTTGCCCTTTCACCTATCTTCATATCGTCTGCAAGCTTGGCCACAAAGGCAACAACTTAGTGATGCCAACATCGTTGTCTCTGCCAATCTCTACCTGTGCTACAACATCATCTACCTTATTCCGTATACTGGTGCATTCAAATACAACACATTCAGTCCTGTATTCATCAGCCTATTCCACACTGTCCACATGAACTTAAGCAAGGCCTTTGATGTCGATGATAGACCATACTTGTAGTATTGTCTGCATTTCCGGTTCCTCGACTATGGGGAGGATGTCATTCCACTGGACAGGAGGCTTCAGGAGGATGTTATCAGGACTGGGGTGCTTAGGTTAAAAGCAGAGAGTATTGGACTATTTAGCCGTAGTGTAGGATGTTGAGGGATGATACTTTATCGAGGTAAATACATTCACAAGGGGCTTAGATAAAGTGAGGCATTTCCCGGGAAATGGGAGTACAGAACCAGAGGGCTCAGATTGAAAGTGAGAGGGGAAATTTTTATGAGAGATCTATAGGGTGACATTCTCACCGAGAGGGGGTTGGGCAGGTAGAATTTGCTGTCAGACGCTGTGGAAATAGATATAATTAAAATATTTTAAAATAAATTTGTACAGGTACACAGACAGGAAATGGTTAGCGGGATGGGGGGGGGGGGGGGGCAAACACACACAAAGGGGACGTGCTCAAGAAGACATCTTAGTCTTGCAGATTGATGAAGTGGGCCGTGGGTTCAATGTCTGTCAAACCCTCCCAGATCACCCTCCTGAGGAATCTCAACCCGGAGTCTGTGAACTGTCAATGAGACATCACGTCAGAGGGTAGCTCAATGCCTCAGAACAGACAAACTGGGTAAAGACAGCAGATTTCATATATAAATGCGAATTTGTGTCTAGTAATGTGTGTGTGTGTGTGTGTGTGTGTGTGTGTGTGTGTGTGTGTGTGTGTGTGTGTGTGTGTGTGTGTGTGTGTGTGTGTGTGTGTGTGTGTGTGTGTGTGTGTTGATTGTGATAAATGTCATTGGATGTGTATACACATTGAAGGAGAGTTTCCACATTGAAGTATTTTTATGTCACACTGTGTCATCATATGTCTGGTGTGCGTTAACAATGTGTGACATGTGTATGAGTTGTTTAAACAAATAAGTGACTGGCTCTGAAGAGATTGGTTTCCAGGTTACTGTCGGAAACAACAACATACATTGCAGAGGCTGTGACTACAATCTGCCAATCCTTCCTGTATATGTGTGTGAGGGAGCTTTGCCAGGCCGGTTATGCTGTGTGTGTTTCTCCCGAGATGAAATCTTGACCCATGTCAATGCTTGTTGTGTCCGGGCTCATTCTCATAATGCTTCAATGTAGTGGTTTGATAACATGAGATCATAAGACATAGGAGCAGAATTAGGCCATTTGGCCCATCGAGTCTGCTCCGCCATTAAGTCATGACTGATCCTTATTTTCCCTGCTCAGCCCCACTACCTGGCCTTCTCCCCGTAATTTTTGATGCTGTGTCCAATCTACAACCTATCAAGCTCTGCCTTAAATACACAGAAGTTTCACAAATTCACCAGACGCTGGCTCATGAAATTTCTCCACATCTGTTTGAAATAGACGCATCTCTATCTTGAGGCTGTGCCCCTCTTGTCCTAAACTCCACCACCATAGGAAACATCCTTTCCATATCTGCACTGTCTAGGCCCTCCAACATTCCAGGATTCTTTGAGATCCGCCCTCATCTTTCTGAATTCCAGTGAGTACAGACACAGAGCTATCAAAAGTTCCTCATACGATAATCATTTCATTCCCGGAATCATCGTAATGAAATCAACACTCTGCAATGTCAGCACATCATTTCATTGAATTTGCCTTCCTCACCACTGAATCGACCTGCAAATTAACCTTTAGGATTTTCTGCAGAAGGACTCCTAAGTCCATTTTCCTCTCAGCTTTTTGAGGTTTCTCCCCATTAAAAAAAAATAACCTGCATATTATTTCTACTACCAAAGTGCATGCCCATGCCTTTTCCAACAACATTGTATATCATCTTTAGCTTTATTACCCTTTCTCCTCACCCAAGCTCTTGTGCAGCACAACTGTTTCCTCAACACTACCAGCCCCTCCACCAATCTTCATAACATCTGCAAACTTAGCAACAAAGCCAACTATTCCAGGACAAGTGGGCGTGATTTCAGGGTCGAAGGACGTCCTTTTAGAGTTGAGATGCGGAGAAATTACTTTAGTGAGTGGGTGGAAAATCCGTGGAATTTGCTGTCACGGGTGGCTGTGGAGGCCAAGGCAGAGATATATAGGTTCTTGATTTGCCGGGGCATAAAAGGGAATAGGGTGAAGACAGGGGAGCGGGGATGACTGGAAGAATTGGATGAGACCATGATTGAATGGTGGAGCAGACTCAATGGACTACATGGCCTACTCCTGCTCCTATATCTGATAGTCTACTCCATCAGTTAAATCTTCATATACAGCATAACAAAAAGGTGTCCTAACACTGACCCATGTGGAACATTAGTTTCTGGCAGCCAACCAGAAAAGGACCCTTTTCGCTGTTTCCTTCTAATCACCCGATATTCTAACTATGCCTGTAACTTTTCTGTAAAACCATGAGCTCTTACATTGCTTCATGTGTGGTACCTTGTCAAAGGTCTTCTCCGATTCCAAGTATACTAGATCCACTGCATGTCCACATGCATTGTTTGTTAGTTTGTTTTACAAAGACAGGTAAGTAAAAGGGACCTTAAGGATCATTGGAGACCTGAGTCTGCCCCACCAGTAACTGCCAGTTGCTGCCATCCGGGTGCAGTTTCTTCAGCCAGGCCATCAGACAGCTTAACTCTTGCTGAGAGAACTGTATTTCTATGTTATCCTGACTATCATATTGTACATAGTATTCTTCATAAATCACTATAAATTGCACATTGCACATTTAGACGGAGAGGTAACGTAAATATTTTTACTCCTCATTTATATGAAGGATGTAAGTAATAAAGTCAATTCAATTCAAATCATTTCACAATTAAATCCCCCCCCCAATCATTCTTTTAGTTCCTCTCTGTAGATATTTAAAAGCTTCCCAATCCTCCGTCCTCCTACTAATATTTGTTTTGTTGTATACCCTCTCTTTAACTTTTACATTAACTTGTCTTCCCTTGTCAGTCACGGTTTTACTATTTTGCCATTTGAGTATTTATTTATTTTTGGAGTACATCTATCCTTCACCTTCCCCATTTTCCCAGAAACTGACACCATTTCTGCTCTGCTCTCATCCCTGCCAGCATCTCCTTTCAATTTGCTTCGGCCAACTCCTCTCTCAGACCATGGTAAGTTATTTTACTTCTCTGAAATACTACAATGTCAGACTTTATTTTCTCCGTACCAAATTTCAAGTTGAACTCTGTCATGTTGTGAGCATTGCTTCCTAAGGTTTCTTTTAACTACTCACCTCTGGTTCAATACATAACACCCAATCCAGTAGAGCTGTTCCCCGAGTAGGCTCAACGACAAACTGCTCCAGAAAGCCATCACATTGCATTCAACAAACTCACTCTCTTGAGATCCTTTACCAACCTAATTTTCCCAATTGACCTGCATGTTGAAATCTCCCATGATTATCGTAACATTGTCCTTTTCATCAGCCTTTTCTATTTCCAGTTGTAATCTGTTGGCCTCAACCTACTTACTGTTGGGAGGCCTGTATATGATTGCTGTCAGTGTCATTTTTACTTTTGCGTTTCCTTACCTCAGCCTACAAGGATTCAACATCTTCCAATCCTATGTCACATCTTGCTGCTGATTTACCGGCAGAGCCCCATTGGCCTTCCTTCCTTCCTCCGATACATTGTGTAACCTTGAACATTCAGCTCCCAACTACAACCATCCTTCAGCCACGATTCCGTGATGGCCAAAACATCATACCTAACCATCTGTAATCGAACAACAGGATCATCCACCTCATTTCCTATACTCCATGCACTGAGATATAACACTGTACTGTATCTGCTACCCTTTTTAATTCTGCATTCCTAATGCACTGATACTCACCCTGCTGGCTACAATTTTGGCCTTGCATCTGTCTGCGCTATCTGACAGTCTGACTGCACGCTCTCTTTGCATTTTTACCTTCAGTCCTATCCCTTCACTTCAGTTCCCAACAACACCCCCGACCAAATTTGTTTAACCCTCCCCAACAGCTCTGTCAAACCTCTCTGTGAGAATATTTCTCCCCCTCGGGTCCAGGTACAACCCATCCTTTTTGATCAGGTCATAATTCCAATAGAAGAGATCCCATTGATCCAAGAACCTGAAAACACGCCCCTGCACCGGCTTTTCAGCCACGCAATAATCTTCCACGTTGTCCTGTTTCTACCCTCACCAGCACGTGGCACAGGCAGTAATCCAGAAATTACAACCCTGGGGTTACTGCTTCTGAGCTTTCTACCAAGCTCTCCAAATTCTATTTTCAGGAAGTCTTTGCTTTTACTTCCTATGTAATTGGTCCCAAAATGCACCAGGATATCTGGCTGTCTTCTCTCCCTCTCCAAAATGCTGCAGACACGATCCGAGACGTTCCTGACCCTGGCACCTGGGAGGCAACATACCATTCGGGTGTCCCGTTCACGTCCAAAGATTCTCCTGTCTGTTCCCCTGACGATTGAGTCCCCTGCCACTACAGCTCCCCACTTCTCCAACTAACATCAGTGAGGGTTGCGGGTTCAGGAGGGGGTGGGGAGAAGATCTGTGTCAGTCAGAGTCTGCACTCACAGCGCACGAAGGACTTGTGTATTTCCCTGACAATCCCGGTTACCACACTGATACCCGATTTTATTCCCTACAATATCATCAAGTCAGTATTAAATTCCCAGCTATTGTGGTAGGATTCAAACTCATGTTTTGGCGTGTTAGTGTAGTGTGCCTGGGATCAGGACACAGTGGTTCATCTGCCAGTCCCGTGTATTGGTTGTATTGTGACCCTGTGCTGGTGTGTTCAGGGGTCTGAGATCTTCAGCTGACCATGTGACAGTGATGTCCCTCCAAGTCGGTGCCGTTGATGTAGAAAAAAAAAACTTGAATTCCCTTTCAGCCCAGTATTACAGCCAATCCTTGCCTCAAATTCTAACTTAATTGTGTCTCATAAATAAGTAAAAATGAATATTTGTAAGTTTTACCTCGGTTAATGGCATCAAGCGTTTCTCTCAGCACTGTGTTCAACAAATAGAGGTGATCGAATTTTTCAACCGGTAGGGCCTCATCTGTCACTGACAATTCCTGGACATCATCACTGATTCTGTAAATGTTAAACTGCTGGTGATAAACTGGAATTTTGAAGTATTTTACAAATCCATACAGGGTTTCAGTAAAGAGCATGTCCTACCTCCTGTTTCGATGAGCTTCCTCCTGAAATAAATAAAACACAAATCTGATTAGACTTGGACTTACTGTCCACATCCTGAATTTCATCCAAATCATTACAAGGTGTTGAAAATTCCCACTCCCGCAGTCACTCACACACACCAGCAATACAGAACCACAGGGTAAATTACAGGGAAAGTTTCTGAATGTCAGACCATTACTGAGAGGATGAAACTTACAGGAAAGACAGGACAGGCTGTGCATTACCATCTGGATAAGGAGTCAGAATGATATAATGGAACAATTTAAGATTAGTGATGGATTTGTTTGCGCGAACTTGGAAAATGTACCTCATTATGGCTAACAAGAGAGGTCGTACGTGCTTGGAAGTAGTATGGAGGAGATGTCGGGTAAATTTTTAGGAATGGGTGGAATGTGCTGTCGGCAACAAAGGTGGAGGCGGATGCGATCGGGTCTTTCAAGAGACTCCCACACAGGTACATGGAGATTAGAAAAACAGAAAGCTATGGCTGACCCGAGGTGTTTTCTAAAGTGAGTAGATGTTCGGCACAGCATTGTGGGCCAAAGAGACTGTATTGTGCTGTAGGTTTTCTTTGTTTCTATGTTATTTATGGGGAGACCTTCAGTCAAAGATAAAACGCTAGGTGATTTTTAATAAATCCGACAAGAAATTTAGTGAGGAGGATTTGGAAATCGGTGGCACAGGAGTGGTTGAAATGGAACAGCAGAGACTGACTGTAATGGGGAGGCTGGATAAACACCAGGGAGTTCGGGGCACTGTTGCTGGTTGTGGTGAGAATGCGCAGATTGTGCAGAAGGGAAAAAGATTGGAGAAGATGGATTGAAAGGCGTGCTCATGACGGAGAATGGGACACAATCCCATTTAAAACTTATCCGATAAAGTAGAGACAGTGAAAGTTTCTATAATCTGATGGAAACCGGATATAGAGGACAGTCTGATGTGTGGGTCACAATCTAATTGTCCCTGACTGATAGAGAGACCCTCACACCCATTGCACCAGACACACTCACAGCCTATGACTGGAACAGTGAGTTAATGGGAGCTTTAGAGGATATTTAATGCGATAATTAAGGACACAGTCAGCAACTCTGTGTTATAATCAGAGTAAATCTTTTCAGAGAAGATTGCATTCTGTCCTGCGATGTACAGAAGTTGTGGAAGTCCAGTTTTGTGACAACAACAACCCTTAATAGTTGCATCAATTGTTGGTGAGAAACAGTTTACTGCCATTTGTAAATTCTGTGTGTAGGAGCAACACATCTGTTTTCTGACTGCATTGTATTCTATGTTGCATGTTTATTACGATAATCAGTCACGTGAGTGGGGACGGGGTAAAAGCGACGGGGTAAAAGTATGTATTCGTACTTTGTTCAGGGCTGTTTTGAGCCTGGGACTGGCAGATGCCATATCATTTGTTGACCGATTCATTGCAGTTTACGATTAATTATGCTGAAATTTCATTGCTTAATTATGCTGCTGATAAAGGATCGAATAACTATCTCCGACATTTTAGAATGTCATTAGCGGAGTGATTGGAGGTGCGTCATGCAAGGAGAACACTCTGTGAGGAGACCAGCAGCGGCAATTGATTTGGTAGGATTGGCCGCTGTGCTGTGTTTAGTTCAAAAAAAAAAAAACCGCTGTTCATTTAGTTCAATTTCACAGAAATAAATTAAAATGTGATCCCTCACCTTGAGAAATATCACACCGTCTTTTTGATCCATCTGTTCCTTTAACTTAGTGATTTCCTCCTGAATAATCCTTATATTCTCTTGAATCTGCAGAAGATTTTTCTCCATTGGGTTGAGAATCCTCTTCTCTTCTTCCCTGAGATCCCTGAGGAAGCTCTGCTCTTTCTCAGTGATAATCTGGCGCAGTTCAGCAAACTGGGATGTGATGTGGGTCTGAACACTGTGTGACTGTTTCTGTCGAATGAAAGGTGAAAATTAGTTTACTGCATTGCTGTGTTGTATTTCCTTATGACATAAAAGTGACCATTCGGTCTATTGGGGTCCATACTACTTCTGAGACATTCCCGTCAACCCCTTCCCCTCACATCTTCCTGAAACTTATTCTCCCTCAGTGACCCATTAACTCAGAGCTGATTCACATCACTCTCCTCCACCTTCACAGGGTTAATTGTAATGAACCATTCATCCAGTATGTCCCTGGGATGTGTCTGGTTACAAGGAGAACATGCAAACTCCCACAGACAGCAACAGGGTTCGAACCCAGGACACTGGAGCTGCGATACTCGGCTATTCTGCATTAAATGGAGCAAAACTCGACAGTAATATCAGAAATTCCGCTCAGGAAGCCTCACCCGAAGTCCGGAAATCTTCTCTTTCTGTTGTTGCTCCTTTTTCAGGAAATTTGAGTTCGTTTTTGTGAGAGAGTCTAAGGAAGATTTTAGCTGATCCTGGAAGTCAAAGAGCGAAGGAATTAGAAACAAAGAGTCATCAAAAGAAACAGGCGATCAAATTCGATTATCACAGAAAAAGCCAGAGGAACTCAGTGAGTCAGGCAGCATCTATTCAGGGGAAATAAACAGTCAGCGTTTCGGGAAGAGACCCTTCATTAGGACTGGGAAGGAATGGGACAGAAGCCAGAATAAACAGTTTGGGGATGAGAACAAGCTGACAGGTGACGGGTGAGACAACGCGAGGGGGAACGTGAGGGAGGGTGATGAAGTGAGAAGCTGAGAGGGGACAGGTGACCAGAGGACAGTCTAATATCAGAGGACAATCGACCACGGAAGATACGGGAGGAACTGGGCTGTTTGCGACGCTGACTGGTGATGAGGGAGGAGGTTAGGAGTCAGGTGTAACACTTGTCCAACTTGCAGGTAACATTGCCAGGAGGGAGATCAGTGGGGAGGAGCGATTGGACAAGGGAGTTACGATCCTTCCAGAGCTCCGAGAGTTGTGGGGAGGGGTGGGTCTGGGCTGTTGGAGGGAGAGATGTGTTTGGTGGTAGAATCCCGTTAGAGATGGTGAAAGTTGCGGGGAATGATGTGTTCGATGTGAAGGCTCCTGTAGTCCCAGGCAGAAGAATGGAGGATAGAGTGAAGATCAAATTCTGGTTAGTTTTACCTTGTAGATTTTAACAGCTTCTTTAATCGGCAGGAAGCGGTGATCTCTGTGTTCCTGCGCGTCTCTACAGACCAGACAGATCAGTGTCTTGTCCGTTTCACAAAACAGCTTCAGTTCTTCCTCATGTTCCTCGCAGTGAAGTTTACTTTCCTTCCCTTTCGGATTCAGATTTAGAATCCGAACTTTTTGTGTCAGATTTGCTAAGGCCCGATTCACCCTGAGGGTGCGGTCAGCAAACACCTCTCTACATTCCGGGCAGGAGTTTCTCTCCTCCCTTTCCCAGCATCGTGCGATACAAGAGCGACAGAAGTTGTGTCCGCACTCCAGTATAACCGGATCGGTGAAGAAATCCAGGCAGACGGGACAAATTACCTCCTCGCTCAAACTCTCGACCTGTCCTTTCGAAGCCATGTTAACTCGCGGCACTTCCTGATTCAGAATGCTTTCACTTTCGGGGAGCTTCTGATCCCCTGCAGTACCGCGATTGTCCACTACGCGCGCTGCAGTCTCAGGTAATGCACAGAATGTTGCTGGGTGTGTTCAATGGGAAGTAATAGTGGTAATTTCATCGCAGGGTGCGATCAGCAACACATTAAACAGCTCAGAACAGAAATGAAAACTCGGCCGTGGGCTGCCTAAACGCGGCTCCAAAAGGAGTGGCTTTGGGCCTGGGACTAGCAACTCCATCCCGGTAAAATGGCAGATTGACAGAAGCGTCAAATGAACCTCCAAAGGCCTCATCCCTGGGATCGGAAGGACCTTCCCCTGGAAGTCGTGCGGTGAAAGGAGAAGCCACAGGGCCAGTAACCTTCGCCCTGGACAGGGGACTCTGGTGAGCTGCTGTTGGCAGCCTGTTTCTCAGTAGGTGTGATGGGCTGAAGAAGAAGCAGAACAGAAATGAAGCCGGAGAGAAGAGCCTGGTTCAGTCTGAGACAGGACTGACAGGGACCAGTTCTGAAATGAGAGACACAAGAGACTGAGATGTTGCAATCTCGAATGAGAAACATGATGCCATAGGAACTGAGTGGGTCAGGCAGAATCGGCGTAGAGAAATATTCAATAGACTTTCCGATTCGAGATCCTTCACCAGTACTGTCTCAACTCGAAATATCGATTGTCCATTTCCCTCCACAGTTGCTGCCTGATCCGTTGAGTTCGTCCAGTCAACATGGATTTGTGCGTGGAAGGTCATGTTTGACAAATCTTACTAACTTTTTTGAAGAGGTTACTAGGAAGGTTGACGAGGGTAAAGCAGTGGATGTTGTCTATATGGGCTTCAGTAAGGCCTTTGACAAGGTTTCGCACGGAAGGTTAGTTAGGAAGGTTCAATCGTTAGGTATTAATATTGAAGTAGTAAAATAGATTCAACAGTGGCTGGGTGGGAGATGCCAGAGAGTAGTGGTGGATAACTGTTTGTCAGGTTGGAGGCCGGTGACTCGTGGTGTGTCCAATGTTGTTTGTCATATACATTAATGATCTGGATGATGGGTTGGTAAATTGGATTAGTAAGTATGCAGATGATACTAAGGTAGGTGGCGTTGTGGATAATGAAGTAGGTTTTCAACTCTCGGTGAGCTTCTGTTTGCGGGCTGTATCCCGGTAGGCGTGATGGGCTAAAGAAGAAGCAGAACAGAAATGAAGCCGGAGAGAGGAGCCAGGTTCAGTCTGAGACAGGACTGAAAGGGGCAAGTTCTGAAAAGAGAGGCACAAGAGACTGCAGATGCTGGAATCTCGAGTAAGAAATTTGAGGGACTGAGCGGTTCAGGCAGCATCTGTGGAGAGAAATGTAAAATCGACTTTCAGGTCGAGATTCTTCCGCTGGACTGTCTCAACCCGAAATCTCGATCGCCATTTCCCTCAGATGTTGCCTGATCCGTTGAGTTCCTCCAGCAGCTCGGTTTTTATTTTTATTTTTTCTCGCGGTGTAAAGAGAGTCAGACTGGGGTGTAAAACTGAGGCTAAGTAACTATTTAAAACAACTATTAAATTAGTTCATGCCATGAAAGTGGGGATGTCGAGAGCATATTACGCTGTGACAAGACAGATGCCGTGGCTGCAGGGGAAAGTACAGGACTGGACATTCCACGTCACAGGGTGGAAGAGATTATTTTGGTCGGTGAAGTCCTGAAGAAACTTTCTGACTTTACCCATGTCTGTCCCAGCTCCAGTGAAAGGCCAGTTTCTACAATTCTGGACAGAGCCCAGACGTTGATATTTTTTAAAATAAAAATAGGCATTATTTGCCATGAAATATTGACAGGGATAAACCGTGCAATGCCTTTACCCGAGGATCAGTGAGCCTTCTGTCACGCAGCTGCTGTGGCACAGACCTTTGCATCTTTCTCCACAGATCTTCGCCAGTCCACAGTTCGCAAAGAGGTGAGTGACCGTCTTGTCTCCACTGCAGTAATCTCGGGGCAGCGCGCTGTGGGAGTGATCTCCGGGCATGCAGCAAGGATCAGACTGGGAGGGACCCTCACCCCCAGGTTTTGGCATAATGATCAAAGTAGTTCATCGCCCTCCTGATGAACAGACACCATCTATTAGATTCATCCCAGAACTCCGATTGGAGCCCAACCAGCCACTGAGCACGTCTACATGAAACCTTGTCAGAGCAGAGCAGCGTCCATCATCAGAGATGCTCACCACCCAGACCAGGCTCTTTTCCCGCTGCTGCACTCGGGTAGAAACCTCAGGACTCGCACCCCCAGGGTCAGAAACAGTTACTACCCCCAGCCTGGTAAAGATTGGCACGATGATCAAACTATTTCATCACCCTCCTAATGAACCGACACAAGGTGTTGGATTCGGCCCGGTACATCCCGGGTGGATCCTCCCAACCACTGAGCACATCGACATGAAACGCTGTCGGAGTAGAGCAGCGTCCATCATCAGAGATGCTCACCACCCAGGCCAGGCTCTTTTCTCGCTGCTGCAATCGGGGAGAAGGTACAAGAGCCTCAGGTCTCGCAGCACCAGGTTCAGGAACAGTTACTACACCTCAACCATCAGGCTCGGGAACAACACAGGATGACTACACTCACTTACCGTCCATTGAGATGCTCCCACAACCAATCATCGTATCAAAATGCGTGAAATCGGAGGTGGTTTGACTGAGACTGATCGCATTGGGCCTGTCTCAGAATTAGAGAAGTAACAGGGACAGGCTCAATCTCACAGGATATTGACAGGGTTGGGGCAGGAATGATGTTTCCCCTGGCTGGGCTGTGGAACCAGGGATCACAGACTGAATATCACGGTTCACCTCAGCAGGACTGAGATGAGGATAAATTTCCTCACCAGTGCAGCAAATCTTTGGAATTTCCTCCACAGGGTTTCTAAATGTAATAGACATATTCTGGGGCTCTGTGCTGATGGGGTCATTGCAGGAAAGTAGTGTTGAGGTCAAAGGTCAGACATGGAGAGGTTTCAGGTGAATTTCACAAGGCTCATTCTAGGTATGAAAGGGTTATTATACGAGGAAGGTTTGATGGCTCTGGGTCTGTACTCGGTTGCATTCAGAAGGGTGCGGGGAATCTGATGGAAACTTTTTGAATATTAAAAGGTAGACAGAGTAGATGTGGAGAGGATGTTACCCATGGTGTGAGAGTCTCGGACAAGAGGGCAAAGCGTCAGGATAGAGGGGCGCCCTTTCAAAACAGAGGATCGGAGAAATGTCTTTAGACAAAGCGTGGTGAATTTGTGGAATTTGTTTCCACATGCAGCTGTGGAGGCCGGGTCGTTT
This sequence comes from Hemitrygon akajei, assembly GCF_048418815.1. Classification (NCBI taxonomy): domain Eukaryota; kingdom Metazoa; phylum Chordata; class Chondrichthyes; order Myliobatiformes; family Dasyatidae; genus Hemitrygon; species Hemitrygon akajei. The sequence continues at coordinate 8,637,838 of NW_027331920.1, read as the reverse complement.
GGCGCCATTAAGGCGGAGATTGATAGGTTCTTGATTGGACATGACAGCAAAGGCTACGGGGAGAAGCCGGGAACTGGGGGTGAGGAGGGAAAAAGGATCATCCATGATCGAATGGCGGAGCAGACTCGATGGGCCAGGCGGCTTAATTCCGCTCCTGTGTCTTATGGTTTTATGTTCTGAGTGAAGGGCAGAACAGGCGCAAGGGGCCGAATAGCCACGCCTCCTCCTGTTTCTTATTTTCTCAATCACCAGTTTTCTTTTGCGCCTTGTTCTCTCTTGGCCTTCAGCCTGTCGGATTGCACAGGGGAGCGGTGAGAGCTCCGGAGATCCATCGGCAGCCGCTGCGGTTATTTCATGTTCCTGTTATTTATTGCTAATTATTTATATTTGCATTTGCACAGTTTGTTCTCTTCTGCACTCAGGCTGATCTTCCACAGATCCAGGTATAGTTACTATTCTGCAGATTTTCTCTGTGTCCGCAGCAAAATGCCTTTCCTGGTTGTAAGTGGTGAGTTATCTGTATCTGATAATAAAATGTAATTTGAACTTTAAGTTTCGGGGAAATTCCTCCAGCTCTCGGCCGCAGCCTGTCCTCTGACACTCACAGCCAATCAGCGGCACCACTGGGAGAGTCTTGCTCCTATTGGCTGAGGAGTGTCAGTGGGCGGGATGCTGAATGTTCGGAGCGGCCCGAGGTTTGGAACGGGGAGCGAGTGGACCCAGGAAGAGGCCGGAGATTAGGAGCTAAACTTCGGGTAAAGGTTGCATCACCGGCCGGGTGAATCCTTCCCATGACAGAGGTGAAGAAACTGGCTGAGATTCTGTGAGATGCTTCACCTGCACGGAGGGTGCCCGGTCTTTCCCCGCCGTGGATCGGGGCCTGTTGTCGGGTGTTACCTCCCAGACCCGTCTCCTGATGCTGGGAGCCCGGATCTGACCCGCAGCTGCCGCCGACGGCTCTCTGGTGCTCTCTCCGCTCCTCTGTGCAATCGGACAGTCTGAAGACCAGGGGAGAACCAGGCGCAAAGGTGAGTTCGTGCTTTAGAAAATAGGAAACAGGGATAGGTGTGGCCATTCGGCCCCTTGCGTTTGTTCTGCCTTTCCCTCCGATCATGGCTGATCTTTGACCTCAGTGACACTTTCCTGCAAAGTTCCCATCTTCGCTCATCCTTTCAATATTCCTTCTGAATTTAGAAAACTTGCAGAAAAAATCCAAAGATTCGCCGCACTCCTCATCTAAGTCCTGTCAGCTGACATCGGATTCTGAGTCTGTGACCCCTGATTCAACACCCTGTGAGGAAAAACGTCATTCCTGCCCCCACCCTGTCAATACCCTGTGAGACTGTGTCTGTCTCAGTCAGACCACTTGTTATTTCTCCACTTTTGAGACAGGCTCAGTCAGTGTTATCTCTCCGAGGATACTACCGCAACCCCAAAATCAATCTCTGAAACCTTCTCTTCATTCCCTTCATCCCACAGGCTGACTCCGGGAGGGAGACCAGACCTGTGCACAGTGTTCCATGTACGCTCTCACCAGGACCCCATATACCTTCAGAGGAGATCTTTATTCTTCTATTCAAACCTTCCTTCCCATTCAATGCTCTTTATTTAATATCAAACTCAAACAGTGAACAGACACAACACAGCCTCAGCCATGAATTTGAAGGGCAGGTGTTGCAACAGTTTGAGCTTCATACCGGGGGCCACGGAGCAAGCAGGGTGTCACAAAGGGAAGAATGTAAGAGTGTTGTATGTCTGAGACCAGCTGTGTGTGTTTGTGTATCAGAATCAGGTTTAATATCACCGGCATATGTGGTGAAATTTGTTGTTTTGTGACAGTAGTACATTGCAATACATAGTAATAAAAAGTATAAATTACAATCGGTGAGTATAAAATTAAATTAAATAAATATTGCCAAAAAGAGACGGAGATGGGAGTCCTTAATGATGGATGCCTCCTTTTTGTGGCATCATCTTTTGAATGTGTCCTGGATTCTGTGGAGTCCAGTGCCCATGAAGGAGCTGGCTGAGTTTACAACTTTCTGCAGCATTTTCCGATCCTGTGCAGTGGCCTCTCCACACCAGGCAGTGATGCAACCAGTTAGAATGCTCTCCACAGTACATCTGTAGAAATTTGCAAGTGTCTTTAGTGACAGACCGATTCCCCTCAATCTCCGAATGAAATATAGCCGATGTTGTGCCTTCATTGTAACTGCATCAATATGTTGGGCCCAGGATAGTTCCTCAGAAATGTTGACAGGCAGGAAATGGAAACTGCTCACCCTTTTCACTTCTGATCCCACGATGAGGACTGGTGTGTGTTCCCTCGACTTCCCCTTCCTGAATCCACAATCAATTCCTTTGTCTTCATGATGCTGAGTGCAAGGTTGTTGCTGTGACACCACTCAACTTGCTGATCTATCTCACTCCTGTACTCCTCCTCGTCACCGTCTGAAATTCCTCCAACAATAGTTGTGTCATCGGCAAGTTTATAGATGAGCCTAGACACACAGACGTGGGTGTAGAGAGAGTAGAGCAGTGGGCTGAGCACGCATCGTTGAGGTGTGCCAGTATTGATTGTCAGCAAGGTGGAGATGTTATTTCTGATCCACACGGACTGTGGTCTCCTGGAGAGAATCCAGTTGCAGAAGGGTACAGAGGCCCAGGTTTTGGAGCTTGTTGATTACAGTTGAGGGTCTGATTGTGTTGAATGCTGAGCTGTAATCAGCAGCCTAAATTGCTTTTATCCTGGTGATCTAAGGCTGAGTGTGAGCCAATGAGAACAGTTGACAGATTGTGGCGATTGGCAAATTGCAGTGGGACCCTGCACACGGACAGGAGTTGATTGACCATGACCAACCCCTCAAAGAACTTCATCACAGTAATCAGCGTCACTGGGCGATAGTCGTTGAGGCAGCTCACCCTGGTATTTTTGGGCACTGGTATGATGGCCAACGTTTTGAAACGTGTGTGTGTGTGTGTGTGTGTGTGTGTGTGTGTGTGTGTGTGTGTGTGTGTGTGTGTGTGTGTGTGTGTGTGTGTGTGTGTGTGTGTGTGTGTGTGTGTGTGTGTGTGTGTGTGTGTACATGTGTTTGCACACTTGAGCAGAGAGACAGCGTATTTGAGGCTTTCCAGTTAGATGCAGGAATATTTCCAGTAATTGGTGTGCCTCAAAAGACGGTTCACAGTGTTGGGCCGACCATTCAGATCAGAACAAAATAATTTACCCAGCAGAGTGAGCTCACAACCCACTCTTGTGTTTCAGAGAGTTATTTACAAATTGAAATGTACAATTTAAAATGTGCAAAGTAAATTTATTATCAAAGTAAAGGCATGTCACCATGAAAATCCTGAGATTTGAGTATATTGTGAATTCAGTAAACTCCAGAACCATTATAAGATGAATGAAAGATCGCCCCCAACAGGACAAACAAAACAACAACATGCAAAAGACAACAACATTCAAATACAAAAGAAAAAAAAATAAATAACCAGGAAATAAACGAACATGAGATGAAGAGCTGTTGATTGTGTCCATCGGTTGTGGGAATAGTTTAGTGATGGGGCAAGTTAATTTGAGTAAAATTATCCCCTCTTTTTCAGGACCTGTTGGTTGAGTGTAATAACTGTTCCTGAACCTGGGGTTGAGGCTCCTGAGGCTCATGCACCTTCTTCCTGATGGCAGCATTGAGAAGAGAGCATGGCCTGGGTGGTGGGGGGTCCTTGATGATGGATGCTGATTTCCTGCGACAGCACTCCGCAGAGATGTGCTCAGTTGTGAGGAGAGTTTTACCCGTGATGTACTGGGCCATATCCAGTATTTCTAGTCGGATTTTCCTTTCAAGGGCTTTGGTGTTTCCATACCAGGCCATGATGCAACCACTGAACATGCTCCCCACCACACATCTGTCGAAGTTTGTCAGGGTTTTAGATGTCATTCTGAATCCACGCAAGTTTCTAAGCAAGGACAGACAGTTCCTGCTTTCTTGCAATTGCACTTGTATCCCGGGCTCGGGACAGATCCTCTGAAATGTTAACACTGTGGAATTTAAAGTTGCTGAACGTCTCCACCTTTGAGCCCCGTTGAGGATTGCCTCATGGGTTCCTGTTTCCTCTTCCAAAGTCCATAACCAGTTCATTGCTCTTGCTCTCATTGAATGAGAGGCTGCTCTTGGACCATAAGACCATGAGAGACAGAAGCAGAATTAGGCCATTTGGCCCATCAAAACCGCTCTGCCACTTCATCATGGTAAATCCATTTTTCCTCCCAGCCCCATTTTCCTGCCTTTGCCGCGTATCCTTTCATGCCCTGACCGATCGAAAGTCCATCAACCTCTGCCTCAGCAAAAGGAAAAGCAGCATCCGTCATCAAGGCAAGATGAGGTGAGGCACCTCCCACTCCATACCCATCCATTTCTGTCGCTCCACCCTCCCCACTCTCTTGCCTACAAACCTCACTTTCACTCCTTACACCATTCTCTTCTCTCTCTCCCCTCACTCTCCACTCTCAACTTCTTTAACACTCTCTTGTCTCTCACACTCTCTCCCCACACCACCTCTCTCCCGACTCTCTGCTTCACTCTTCCCTAGTATACCTCACTCTCCTACTCTTAAACCCTCTCTCCCCACCTCTCCCCTCTCTCTCTTTCACTCTCACCCCTCTCTTCCTTCCCTCTCCCCTTCCCCTTTCCCCCTCACTCACCTCACCCCCTCCCCTCTACCCACCCTCTCCCTCACCCCTTCTCCCCCACTCTCCCGCACCCTCCCCCTCTGCACTCCCTCTCTCTGGGGGTGAAATGATGGTTATATTTGGAAGTGAGTTGTCCACTCGCAGTACTTACAATGAACAAGAATGTCAGTTAAAATAATGTGAAACATGAGATCGTAAAGTCTTCATTCTTTAGATCGATGAGACCTTGAACATGCAGATGTGAACTATGATGGAACGTAACGAAGTATTTTCTGAAGATGAGCGACATGTTTCAACTGGCAAAATAAAACATGTTTGAAAATGTTTTCAAGAATAATCGGACCTACATCAGTGTAAAATCCTCCCTATCCACCACAAATTCAGAAAGGGTTAACTTTAGCTTTGCAACTGACTCGTACGGTTAGGCAGGAAATGAAGTGCCAGTTGTTTAAAAATTGTATCAGTGTTGGATTTCTGCCTTCGGACCGGAAATGCGATTGGTCGTAATGATTTTCAGAGTCTCCAGGGCCGTCATCGGAAACCAGAGTCTCTGACCGGCACAAAGGGGGTGAGACTTGTGACTGTATCAGTGATTCTGTGCTCTGTTTACTTGTTCGTAGATTGTAGATTGTTCGTATCACTTGTTCCTTCATCAATTCCTTCACTCTTTGTTTTAGACTTGGGATTGTGTTTTTCATTATATATTGTACTTCTCACTTACTGTAATCCAACAAACAATCCCGCAGCATCCTCGGGAAGTTCCCACTCCCCACTGATCGAATCCTCTCATCTTGCAGATCTCGGTCCGACTCGTCCACTCTTTATTATTTTCCATAGATGTTGCCTGACCTGCTGAGTTCGTCCAGCATTTTGTGTGTGTTGTTCACCATTACACCTCCTCCTCTCTGCCCCTTTCCTTTCCCATTTCCTGCACCTCTCTCCCTTCCTCCATTCTTACCCATCTCTCCCACGCGCTCTCACCCCGACTGTTCATTGCAGTCTCTCTCTCTCCCCCTTTATCACTCTCTCTCTTACTCACACACAAACCTCTCCCCTCTGTTATCACTCCCGCACTCTCCTCCGCTCCAGCCCTCTCCATCTCTCCCACCTCCATGCTAGTCCACTCCTTCCTTTCTCCCTCTCAATCCCACCCCTGTTCCCACTCTCCTTCTCTCCCTCACTCTCTTTCTCTCCGCACCACTGTCACATCTGTCCTTGGGCCACGGAGAGAGGGAAAAGAATTAGACGGAGATGGAGAGGGAGGAGTGAAACTGACCGAGTCAGCAATTGATTGTATCGGCATTGGCTTAATTCAGTGACCCGAGCTCCGCCTTGCTCCCAGACTACATATCCTTCCCTCCATCCGTGCCTTTATAGAGGAGGGGGGAGAGGAGAGAGAGAGAAAGAGAAAGAATGAGAATGAAAATTTCTTCTCCTGTCCGGTTCCACTCAGCCCTGTTTCTCCATCTTCCCAGTATCTCCTGCTTCTAAACTCCCCCTGAGTTTACCCGTTCTATCTCTCCTCCTCCTACACACTTATCTCTCCCCACATCTCCTCATCCCTTAGTCTCCCTCCTCCCTCGCCCCCTTCCCAATTCCCTCAACTGTTTCTCCCTCTTCCCAATGGCCTGATACTTCCCCTCGCCCTCTCCCTCCCTCTCCGCTGAGGGTTTGACAGTGAATCAGAGTCACCGGAAGTTGAGTAAATCCGTGTCCTGCGGAAGCGACAGCAAATAAAGCCTTTCGGCTGGATGAGGAGGGGGCGGGAGGAATATGTTTCATATGAGTGATGGAGGATTCAGGAAGGTAGGGAGTAAGCAGAGTGTTAGTGTGAGAGTGGTGTAAGGCGGAGGGAGTGGGGAGTAATGGAGGAGAGTGAGGGGGAGGGATAGTAGAGTTTGGGATGAGAGAGGAGAAGCGGAGAGAGACTAGCGAGAGGAAGGTGAGAGTGAGAAAAGTGACAGAGAAGGACGAGATTCGGGGAAAGCGCGTAAATAGACCCTTCAGTCCGTCTGGACAGTTCCACCCGTGTTCACAGAGCCAGTGCTGTTTGCACACGGTTGGAATTCTGCACCCGCGTGTCGGGTCGGAGCTGGAGAGCTGTGAGACCTGGTATCAACACTCCCCACCCACTCCATTTCACCAACACAATAGAGCTGGTTACTGACAACAGGAGGTCAGCCGGTGCGATGCAGACATTCCTGTTTACATCAATGGCAGAGGATAAGGGGGTTGAGAGCTCCAATCTCCTGAGAGTGAACACCACTGACAGCCCGTCCTTGTCCAGCCACAAGGACACTATCGCCAAGAAAGCTCAGCGGCATCTCTGCTTCTTCCAGAGGCTGAAGAAAATCAGCGCCTCCTGGACGACCATCATCTATTTTTACAGAACACTTCCTGTGCGGAAACACAGGATTGTCAGGATTGTCTGTTGTCACGGCAACAGCACTGGCCTCCACCGGAAACACTGCAGAGAGCTGTGAACAAGTTCAGTACATCATGGAAACTGTGGACACTGTTTACACATCTCTCTGCCTCAATAAAACAGTCCACGTTATCAAAGACCCCACACACGTCGAACATTCTGACTTCCTGAGAGATGGACCACTAACTTCACAATCTCCCTAATGCAGTGTTGTGATTAATTGGTCTGTATGATTCGTTCCTTTAATTAGTTGTCCCCCTACATTTCGCTAACCCGCACTCCGTCTCGAGGTGATGAATTGATCTTTATGGAAAGGATGCGAATCAAAAGTTATCACTGTATCTTCATTCATTGAAAGCAAATGTCCCAATTTATCTTCTCTCCTCTCCTCTTCATTCCCCCCCTCTGCCTGTCACTCTCTCTCTTTCTCTCTCTCTTCCCCTCTCTACCCCTCACCTTTCCCCTCTCTTACGTCCTCTCCCCCCTTCTCCACACTCCTCCGCCACCTATTCTGCAGCACACTAAACGGAAACAAACAGGCCTCTCCCAGAAACCACAAGCCTTTATCTTCTGAGAGAACATTGAATCTTTCAAACCGACGAGAAATTATACAACATCTGTAATCCACTGACTGTGTAAAACCGTCATCACAGTGCGGGGTGGGGGAGGGGTGTTGGTCTGGACGGGTGGGTGGCGGAGACAGCAAGCTACAGGAAAGGGGCAATTGGGGAGAAAACGAGAGGCAAGCGACAGGTTAGGCATAAACGGAGGAAGAGACAATCAGGGAAAGATGCAGGTTAGTGACTGTGTAGGGAAGAATGTTTGGAGGAAAGAGTGGGAGGGTGCAAAAGAGTACGGATGAGAAAAAGAGGAGATTGAGGTATATGTAAAGAGAGAGAGTGAGAGAGACGGAGAGATAAGAAAGTTAAGGGGGAGAGGGAGAAAGGGAGAGAGACAGAGGGAGAGAGAGGAACGGAGTGTGAGAGAGAGACAGAGAGAGGGGGAGAGCAAGAGAGAGGGAGAGAGACAGGCAGAGAGAGGGTGGGAGAAAGACAGAGGGAGAGAGACAGAGAGAGAGACAGACAGAAAGAGGGAGAGAGACAGAGAGAGGGTGTGGAGAGAGTGAGGCAGAGAGAGAGAGGAGGGTGAAGAGAGGGAGAGAGACAGAGAGGGTGGGGAGAGAGTGAGAGAGCGGGAGAGACAAAAAGACAGAGAGGGGGAGAGACAGACAGAAAGAGAGAGAGGAACAGAGAGTGAGTGAGAGAGAGAGGAACAGAGAGTGAGAGAGAGACAGAGAGAGGGAGGGAGAGAGAGAGAGGAAGAGAGGGAGAGAGGAACAGTGAGACAGGCAGAGAGAGAGGAACAGAGAGAGAGAGGGAGAGATACAGACAGGCAGAGAGAGAGAAGGTGGGATAGTGAGAGAGAGGGAGAGATAGGGAAAGAGACAGAGAGGGAGACAGAAAGAGAGAGGCAGAGAGAGGGAGAGAGGAACAGAGCGTGAGAGAGAGACAGAGAGAGAGGGGGAGAGAGGAAGAGAGAGACAGAGAGAGGGAGACAGAGAGAGAGACAGAGAGGGAGAGAGAGGAACAGAGAGGGTGGGGAGAATGAGAGAGGGAGAGAGAAACAGAGGGAGAGAGACAGAGGCCGAGAGAGAGAGAGAGGGTGGGGAGATAGTGAGAGAGAGAGGGAGATAGACAGAAAGAGAGAGGGAGAGAGAGGAACAGAGCATGAGAGAGAGACAGACAGAGGGGGAGAGAGGGAGAGAGAGAGAGGGAGAGCAAGACAGAGAGAGGGAGAGTCAGAGAGAGAGACAGACAGAGAGAGAGAGGAACAGAGAGAGTGAGAGAGACAGAGAGGGAGAGATGGAGAGAGAGAGAGACAAAGAGAGAGGAAGAGCAAGAGACAGAGAGAGGGAGAGTGAGACAGGCAGAGAGAGAGGGAGAGAGATAGGGGGAGACAGAGCGAGGGAGAGAGACAGACAGAGAGAGAGGGTGGGGAGAGAGTGAGAGAGGGAGAGAGACGGAGAGGGAGGCAGAGTGAGAGGGAGAGAGAAACAGAGGGAGAGAGAAACAGTGAGACAGGCAGAGAGAGAGAGAGGGAGAGATACAGACAGGCAGAGAGAGAGAGGGTGGGGAGATAGTGAGAGAGAGGGAGAGATAGGGAAAGAGACAGAGAGAGGGAGACAGAAAGAGAGGGAGAGGGACAGACAGAGGCAGAGAGAGGAACAGAGAGGGAGAGAGACAGAGAGTGAGAGACAGACAAAGAGAGGGTGGGGAGAGAGTGAGAGAGACAGAGAGAGAGAAACAGATAGAGAGAGACAGAGACAGATAGAAAGAGAGGGAGACAGAGAGAAGGAGGGTGGGGAGAGAGAGTGACAGAGAGGGAGAGACAGTGGAAGACAGAGGGAGTGAGAGATTGAGAGAAAGGGAGAAAGACAGGGGAAGAGAGAGAGTGAGTGAGAGAGAGGCAGAGAGGTGATGGAGAGAGGGGGTAAGGGGGAGAGAGAGGGAGAGAAAGAGAGGGAGAGACAGAAAGAGAGAGAGGAACAGAGAGTGAGAGACAGACAGACGGAGAGAGGGAGAGATGGAGAGAGAGACAAAGAGAGAGGGAGAGCAAGAGACAGAGAGAGAGGGTGGGGAGAGAGTGAGAGAAAGAGAGGGAGGGAGAGAGACAGAGAGAGAAAGACCGAGATAGACAGAAAGAGAGAGAGAGAGAGGGAGACAGAGGGAGAGGGACAGAGAGAGAGGCAGAGAGAGAGAGAGGGTGTGGAGAGAGAGTGAGACAGCGAGAGAGAGACAGAGAGAGAGAGGGTGGGGAGAGAGTGAGAAAGAGAGGGGGAGAGGGAGAGTGAGTGAGAGAGAGAGACAGAGAGAGAGAGGGAGAGAGACAGTCAGAGAGAGAGAGGGTGGGGAGATAGTGAGAGAGAGGGTGGGGAGATAGTGAGAGAGAGAGAGAGAGGGAGAGTGACAGAGAGAAAGAGAGAGAGGGAGACAGAGCGAGGGAGAGAGACAGACAGAGAGGATGTGGAGAGAGTGAGAGAAAGAGAGGGAGAGACAGAGAGAGAGGGAGAGAGACAGAGAGAGAGAAACAGAGATAGAGAGAGACAGAGACAGATAGAATGAGAGGGAGACAGAGAGAGGGAGGGTGGGGAGAGAGAGTGAGACAGAGAGGGAGAGACAGTGGAAGACAGAGGGAGAGGGAGTGAGAGATTGAGAGAGTGAGAGAGAGGGAGACAGACAGAGGGGAAGAGAGAGAGTGAGTGAGAGAGAGAGTGAGAGAGAGAGGGGGTGAGTGGGAGAGGGAGACAGAGAGAACTGAGAGAGGGGGAGAGAGAGGCAGAGTGAGAGAAAGAGAGGGAGAGACAGAAAGAGTGAGAGGAACAGAGAGTGAGAGAGACAGACAGACAGAGAGAGGGAGAGATGGAGAGAGAGAAAGAGAGAGGGAGACAGAGAGAGGGTGGGGAGTGAGAGAAAGGGGGAGAGACAGAGATAGAGAGGGGGAGAGAGAGAGCTAGAGACAGACAGAGAGAGAGAGGGAGAGAGAGGAACAGAGAATGAGAGAGAGACAGAGAGAGAGAAAGAGAGGGAGACAGAGAGAGGGAGAGAGACAAGAGACACAGAGAGAGAGCGTGGGGAGAGAGAGTGAGAGAGAGGGAGACAGAGAGAGAGGGAGAGGGAGAGACAGAGGAAGACAGAGGGGGAGGGAGTGAGAGATTGAGAGAGAGTCAGAGGGAGAGGGGACAGGCAGAGGGGAAGAGAGAGTGAGTGAGAGAGAGGCAGTGATAGAGAGAGGGGGAGAGAGAGTGAGACAGAGAGGGAGAGACAGTGGAAGACAGAGGGAGAGGGAGTGAGAGATTGAGAGAGGGAGAGAGAGGGAGACAGACAGAGGGGAAGAGAGAGAGTGAGTGAGAGAGAGAGTGAGAGAGAGAGGGGGTGAGTGGGAGAGGGAGACAGAGAGAACTGAGAGAGGGGGAGAGAGAGGCAGAGTGAGAGAAAGAGAGGGAGAGACAGAAAGAGTGAGAGGAACAGAGAGTGAGAGAGACAGACAGACAGAGAGAGGGAGAGATGGAGAGAGAGAAAGAGAGAGGGAGACAGAGAGAGGGTGGGGAGTGAGAGAAAGGGGGAGAGACAGAGATAGAGAGGGGAGAGAGAGAGCTAGAGACAGAAAGAGAGAGAGAGGGAGAGAGAGGAACAGAGAATGAGAGAGAGACAGAGAGAGAGAAAGAGAGGGAGACAGAGAGAGGGAGAGAGACAAGAGACACAGAGAGAGAGCGTGGGGAGAGAGAGTGAGAGAGAGGGAGACAGAGAGAGAGGGAGAGGGAGAGACAGAGGAAGACAGAGGGGGAGGGAGTGAGAGATTGAGAGAGAGTCAGAGGGAGAGGGGACAGGCAGAGGGGAAGAGAGAGTGAGTGAGAGAGAGGCAGTGATAGAGAGAGGGGGAGAGAGAGTGAGAGGGAGAGGGAAACAGAGAACTGAGAGAGGGGGAGAGAGAGGGAGAGCAAGAGACAGAGAGGGAGAGAGAGTGAGACAGGCAGAGAGAGAGGGAGAGAGACAGAGGGTGGGGAGAGAGTGAGAGAAAGAGAGGGAGGGAGAGACAGACAGAGAGAGAGGAACAGAGAGTGAGCGAGAGAGACAGACAGAGAAAGAGAGGGTGGGGAGAGAGAGAGAAAGAGGGAGGGAGAGAGACAGAGGCAGAGAGAGAGCGTGTGGAGAGAAAGTGAAACAGAGAGAGAGAGGGTGGGGAGAGAGTGAGAAAGAGAGGGGGAGAGGGAGAGTGAGTGAGAGAGAGAGAGGGAGAGAGACAGGCAGAGAGAGAGGGTGGGGAGATAGTGAGAGAGAGGGAGAGGGAGAGAGAGAGGGAGAGGAAGAGTGACAGAGAGAGAGAGAGAGAGAGAGAGAGAGAGAGAGGGAGAGCAAGACACAGAGAGAGAGGGAGAGGGACAGAGAGAGAGGGAGACAGAGCGAGGGAGAGAGACAGACAGAGAGAGGGTGGGAGAGAGTGAGAGAAAGAGGGAGGGAGAGAGACAGAGACAGAGAAAGAGAGGGAGACAGAGAGAGGGAGCTGGAAGTAAGCTGTAGCAATGATAGTATCACTGATGGAGAGATTTCTTTGTATGAATTTAAGGTCTATTAATAATGCAGGTCAGGTGTCCCCAGGAAAGAGTGATATTTGAAATTGTAATTGTATGTAATTCTCTTCTGTGAAAATATTAAATCCCCATGTGATCCTTCTAGTTAAGGGTCTATATCGTGAATGTCTCATTTATGTAAACTTATGGAATGTATGGTGATCAAGCGCTTGAGTTATATTTTGGAAAGAGTGGTGATAAAGTGTTTTATTAGAGTGGATTTTGGAAGGGTGAAATGACATTAGATTCAGTTTTAGGTTTGGAAGATGATATTCGGAAAGCACAATTAAATAAAGATGTTGTAATAGCAGTATTTCTTGATACTGAAAAGGGAAATGATATGGAAGAAAGGACTTTTGATTAGGAGTAAGGGGGACATTGTATAATTTTTCTGAGTTTTTTATTTGGACGGACTGTGCAAGTACGGGTCGGCATGTTATGTTTGTGTTTCTATGAGATAGAGAATGGGATCCCACAAGGCAGTATTTGTAGCCCTCCGTTATTTAATTTTATGATTAATGATATTTTCTCTGAGATGAGAAAATGGGATACCCTGGGTAAATCACAATATACAGCTGACGTAGCTTTATAGATTAGAGGTATTAATTGCAATTTACAATTAATAGGTCAAACAGTGGGCATTGATGAGGATTTTAAGCTTTCAGTCGTTAAAACGCATTACGTGGTTTACAAACAGGATTAATAGACTTGCACTAGATTTTAAATTATATGATTAATATCTTGAGGAAGTGTCAGTGGTAAGATTTCTCAGTATGTGGATGGATAATAAGCTGACATGGAAGCACCTATCAGTAAAATAATTGATAAATGTAAAGGAGCTTTAAATCTCCTCAGACATCCATGTAGGTATTCTTGGGTGCAACATGAAAATCTTTGTTGACCAATTATATTTGTTTAATTTGATCTGTTCTTGATTATGTCTGTGTGGCTTATGGATCAGCTTCATCTTCAAATAAAAAATGTTTGTATGTGATACAATTACAAACTTTAAGATTGTTTTCTAGTGCAGTAATGTTGTCTCCTGTTTTGGCTTTACTGATTGCAATGGGACAAATGCCCTCAAAGTAACAGAGGTTCAAGTTGATGTCAACATACTGGATTAATTTGTGGGGGCAAGGAAATGATCATCCTGTTAAAGGTGTGCTGGAGGACAGTTGGGGACATCACAAGAAGAGAGTTTTTTGTTTTGGGTGTCTGTGTTCTTACCACGCTGGGAATATGGGTGTATTTCATGATACAATATGTCCCACTGTAGCTTTCTCTGTAACCCCGCCTTGTTTTTTCCAATGACTTCAGCTGATTTTAGTTTACACGATAGGATTCGGTTCTGCCTGAGAGTCTGTTGGTTCATCAGTATATTAATGAAAGTTATTATCATACAGTAACCATTTTTACAGATGAATCAAAAGATTAAGTTAACTGGGAATGTTGGTGTGGCTGTTTTTGTGTGCCTGAATTGCAGGTAATGATAAAGAAATGACTTATAGCCATTTATCAGCAGAGGAAGCAGAATTCTTTCCCAACAGTATAGGCTTACAGTGGGTGGAGGAAATTGGTCCTTATAATTTGCTCAGAATACATTTCGGTTTTGATGAGTCTTAAACAGGTCATTCTGGCAGTAGGTCAGATTGACTGTTGGAAACTTGTCAAACGGTATTTCATATATAATGTTTGATTTATATGTCTGCACATTATGGGCCCTGGACATCACACTGTTGAGGGAAATGATGATGTTGACTGTTTAGCACCAAAAGCTGTTAAATGTTAAGCTGCCGATATAGACCTTCCACTTAGCAAATTAGAAGCTAAAGGGCTGGTAGTGTTAAGAATTAGGGGTTTATGGCAAGAAGTAGGATAATGGACATAAGGACAGACACCTTTACATAATACATAAACCTGTTGGGTTTATAGAAGAAGGGCTTAAAACAAGGGAAGGAATGATATTGACAAGACATAGAAATGCCCAAACTATGCTTAATTATGCCTTGTAACTAATTGGAAAACTACATTCTGTGTCGTGTACATTTTGTCATTATGAAACTGTCGAAACGCTATTTCAATGTGAAGCGTATAAGGCTGAAGAAAAATCAAATGCAGTCTTCAGTACAATCTTTGCGAGGGTAGATAGTTTTCAGATGAAAACTATTAAATTATGGGACTGACTTTAAATCAATTCACAGTTTGAGCTGGAAAAGGCATGTAATAATTGTGTTAAACCTAAGGAAATGACATATAGGGTAACAAAGGTGAGTGGGATGTTGGATTATTGGGATGCTCTTAAATCCAACAAAAGGCAACGAAAAAAGCCATAAGAATGGTCAAGACGAAATATGAGGGCAAACTGACCAATAATATAAATCAGGATACTAAAAGTTTAGTTTTCAGTTACATGAAGAGTGAAAGGGAGATGAGAGTTGAACTGGACCACTGGAAAATGATGCTGGTGAAGTAGTAATGGGGGACAAAGAAATGGCAGATGAACTGAATGAACAATCTTCAGTGTCTTTTCCGGCCAGCAACGCCCCCACTTGTCCCATTTAACCTGTCTCATTACGGGTGGACTTTAGGACCCGGGGGTGCTCAGGACCCGCCGCCCGCAGCTGCTGCTGAATGCCCGGTGTTTCTGTTCGGTTGACGGATGCGGTGAACGAGTTAAAATTAATCGATCGACAATTCTCATGTCATGTTTATTTCACTCCAGAGAACACTACAGCACAGAAAACAGGCCATTTGGCGCTTCAAGTCTGTGTGGAAACCTTATTCCGTTCGTCCCATTGACCTGCACCCAGTCCGTAAACCTCCAGACCTCTCCCATCCAGGTATCTATACAATTTATTCTTAAAACTTAAGAGTAAGCCCGCATTTACGTCAGATGGCAGCTCGTTCCATACTCCCAACACTCTCTGAGTGAAGAAGTTCCTCCTAATGTTCCCCCTAAAGCTTTCCCCTTTCACCCTAAAACCATGTCCTCTCGTATTTATCTGTGCTAATCTAAATGGAAAGAACCTACTCGCATTTACTGTCTATACCCCCCATAATTTTGTAAACCTCTATCAAATCTCCCCTCATTCTTCTACGCTTCAAGGAATAAAGTCCTAACCTGTTCAATCTTGCCCTGTAACTCAACTCCTGAAGACCTGGCAACATCCTAGTAAATCTCTGAACTCTTTCAATTTCTCCAACCTCTCCATGGATACCTCATGTCTGAACTTTCAGAACTAACCTCCCATGTGGGACCTGGTCAAAGGCCTTACTAAAGTTCATGTAGACAACATCCACAGCCTTTCCTTCACCTACTTTGCTGGTAACCTCCTCGAAAAACTCTTCAAGATTCATTAAACACGATCTACCATGCACAAAGTCATACTGACTATCCTTAATCAGCCCTTGGCTGTCCAAATACTTGTAAATCCGATCTCTCTGAACATCTTACAATAATTTACATACTACTGATGTCAGGCTCACTGGCCTGTAATTACCTGGTTTACTATTGGAGCCTTTTTGAAACAATGGAATAACAAGAGCTACTCTCCAATCCTCTGGCACTGCACCCGTGGCTGAGGACATTTTAAATATTTCTGTCAGGGCCCCTGCAATTTCTACACTAGTCTCTCTCAAGGTCCAAGGAAATATCAAGTCAGGCCCGGGGGATTTATCTACCTTTATGCGCTGTAAGGCAGCAAGCACCTCCTCCTCTTTAATCTACAAATGTTCCATGACACTGCTGCTTGTTTCCCTTCCTTCCATATACACTATGCCAGTTTCCTGAGTAAATACTGATGCAAAAAAACTGTTTAAGATCTCCCCCATCTCGTAAGGCTCCACACATAGACGACCACTCTGATCTTCTAGGGGACCAATTTTGTCCCTTACTATCCTTTTACTCTTAATATACTTCGAGAAACCCTTCAGGTTTTCCTTCACATTATCTACCAAAGCCACCTCATGTCTTTTTTTCCTTCCTGATTTCCTTCTTTAGTATTTTATTACGTTTTCTATACTCTTTAAGTAACTCATTTGCTCTTTGTTGCCTCTACCTGCTATACACTTCTCTCTTTTTCTTAACCGGATTGCCAATATCCCTGGAAAACCAAGGTTCCCTATGCCTGCTAACTTTGCCTTTAATCCTGGCAGGAACGTACAAACTCAGCACTCTCAAAATTTCACATTTGGAGGCCTTCCACTTACTGAACACATCCGTGTCAGGGAAAAAAAAAACTTATCCCAATCCACTCTTCCTAGATCTTTTTTCATTTCCACACAATTAGCCCTTCTGCTATTTAGAACCTCAACTCGAGGACCAGACCCATCCTTATCCATAATTAACTTGAAACTAATGACATTATGGTCACTGGACCCAAAATGTTCGCCTACACATACTTCTGTCACCTGACCTGTCTGGTTTCCTAATAGGAGATCAAGTATAGCATCCTCTCTCGTAGGTACCTCTATATATTGATTTAAAAAACTTTCCTGAAAACATTTCACAAACTCCAAGCCATCTAGCCATATTACAGTTTTTTGGAGTCCCAGTCAATATGTGGAAAGTTAAAATCCCCTACTATTACAACTTCCTGTTTCTTACATCGGTCTACTATCTTTTTATTAGTTTTTTATGCATTTTCTACATCGCTACAGATAGAAAAAAAATCCCAAATCAAAATGAAGAAAATTAATACAGTGCAAAAATAAACATACAATAATAATATAATACAAAAAATATAATTGAGAAAGCACCCAAATTGAAGACATGTAAAATTTGTATCCTCCCCAAGCCCCGCAACAACAAAAAAAACTCCAGTCCAACCACAACTCCAGTCCATAAATCAGGACATTCAAACCCCCAAAACTGTAAATAAACTTAAAAACAGAAAATAATAATGCCTACTACCAAAAAAAAAGAGCTGAAAGCAAGGGACCGAAAAAGAAACGTTAGTTAAGAGGAAGGGTATGAAAGTAGGTCTACTATCTTTATACAGATTTGCTCCTCCAATTCTCTCTGACTATTGGGCGGTCTATAATACACCCCTATTAGTGTGGTCACACCTTTCCCGTTCCTCAGCTCCACCCATATGGCCTCTGTAGACAAGCCCTCCGGTCTGTCCTGTCTACGCACAGCTGTGATATTTTCCCTGACTAGTAATGCCACTCCTCCCCCTTTCATCCCTCCCCCTCTATCACGTCTGAAACAACGAATATTTCTATCATGTATAAACCTTAGGTGGGAGGTTATCTTTTTGTATTAATGTATTAAAAATAAATTATAAATTCTACCAATGAGAATTACAAATTCTCTTACTAAAGGATTCATATTCAAAATAGTATCCAACAAATCAGATTCTTGCATATATGGAAACTTAGATAATTATTTTTGTAAAAAATGTCTAACCTGAAGATATTGCAGTAAGTATGTATGAGAGAGAGAATATTTGCTAATTAACTCTTCAAAAGTCGTCAATCGACCATCACAAAATAAATGAAAATAAAAATAAATAAATCTGCAAAAAAAAAACAGATCCCCTTAATCACTAAAAATTAAACAAGATTGGGAGAGAGAACTTAATATGACCTTTGTTAATGAAGATGGTCAATTCTTCTTTAATATGTGCCAATCAGCGTTTAATTCAATTTAAAATTCTTCACTGTTACTATTTAACAAAGGAGAGACTATCCAAAATATTTCCTAACATAGACAATTATTGCGATAGGTGTAAAACTGAAGTAGCCACTTTTTCACATATGTTCTGGTCATGTTCTTCATCAAAATCTTTTTGGAAATCTTTATTTTCTACAATTTCTAAAGCTCTGAAAATTAATTTACAACCTAATGTACAAACCTTTGATTTCTGTCTATACATGCAGTCCTCGCATGAACTTTATCCTCCTCCACCTCACTATCTGCTCTAACACTCTGGTTCCCCTCCCTCCGCAAATCTTTTTTACCCCTCCCCCGAGCAGCACTTGCAAATCTACCCTCAGGGATGTTAGTCCCCCTCCAGTTCAGGGGCAAACCGTCCCGTCGGAACAGGCCCCACCTTCCCGGGAACAAAGCTCAGTTGCTCAGAAACATGAGGCCCTCCCTCCTGCACCATCTCCTTAGCCACGTATTTAGCTGCACTCTCCGCACATTTATATTTACAGGGACTTTACTCCTGACGCTGGTCCCGGGACCCGACCCGTTTACAGACCCGGAGCAGATTCTCAGCCACTGGTTTCCATCCCAGGTCGCGAAGAGAGGATAAAGTTTCCCCGTGAATTTGTTCCCAGTGAAGGTGTGGAGATGGGACTTGGTCTCCGCGTTGTAAAATGAAACTGTCCCGGACTCGTAACTGAGATAAACTCCCACCCTCCCGGGGATGGGACCGGCAGGGAGACGGGACTCGGGGGAGGGGCGAACGTCATAATCCCGATGTAACACGTCATAATACCGCCCGATGACCCACAATCCGGTCTCCGGACTCAGACTGACCCGTCTCTTCCTCTCCACAGACTCTGCCGCGACTCCCAGACACCAGACCCGATTCCCCGTCACCTCCACCTCCCAGTAATGTCTCCCCGATGTGAATCCCTCCGATCCCAGCACACAAGCCCGTTTTGTGAATCTATTCCCGGTGTCAGGGAGATTCCTCCAGGTCCAGGTCCGTCTCACACTCTTTCGATCCTCAGACACCTCGAGACACGGACTCGCCGTTTCCACATCCAGGGTGACAGAGACTGGGGGGAGAAGCAGAGAATTAGAGAGTCCCCGGGGATCGGGGTGAGACTCGGGCAGCGCGGCCCCGGGGATCGGGGGGAGACTCGGGCAGCGCGGCCCTGGGGATTGGGGGGAGACTCGGGGATTGGGGGGGGAGACTCGTGCAGCGCAGCCCTGGGGATCGGGGGGGAGACTCGGGCAGGACGGCCCCGGGGATCGGGGGGAGACTCGGACGGCGCGGCCCCGGGGATCGGAGGGGAGACTCTGGGTGCGCGGCCCCGGGACCGAGGGAAAGGCCGCGAGGCCTCAGGCGCGGTCGGGTGTCCGACATGAACCTTTCCCCTGATTTCCCGCGGTCGAGGTCCTTCTGCAGCTGTACAGGGCCCTGGTGAGACCACACCTGGAGTATTGTGTGCAGTTTTGGTCTCCAAATTTGAGGAAGGACATTCTTGCTATTGAGGGAGTGCAGCGTAGGTCCACAAGGTTAATTCCCGGAATGGCGGGACTGTCATATGTTGAAAGATTGGAGCGACTGGGCTTGTATACACTGGAATTTAGAAGGATGAGAGGGGATTTGAATGAAACATATAAGATTATTAAGGGATTGGACGCGCTGGAGGCAGGAAGCATGTTCCCGCTGATGGGTGAGTCCAGAACTAGAGGCCACAGTTTAAGAATAAGGGGTAGGCCATTTAGAACAGAGATGCGGAAAAACTTTTTCACCCAGAGAATGGTGGATATGTGGAATGCTCTGCCCCATAAGGCAGTGGAGGCCAAGTCTCTGGATGCTTTCAAGAGAGAGTTAGATAGAGCTCTTATAGATCGCGGGGTCAAGGGATATGGGGAGAGGGCAGGAACGGGGTACTGATTGTGTATGATCAGCCATGATCACTGTGAATGGCGGTGATGGCTAGAAGGGCCGAATAGCCTACTCCTGCACCTATTGTCTATTGACGCGACGAAAGCGGATGGACAACTAATGTCTCCCCAATGGTTTTCCGCTGGACCAGGGAAACATCCTCCCTCACTCCTGCCTGTTGACCCCTGAAAGAATTTTGTGTTTCCATGAGATCTCCTCTCATTCTTCGAAACTGGGAACAGAGAACATAGAGCAGTACAGCACAGGAACAGGCCCGTCATACAATGTTCACATTCATTTGTGGGTGTGAAGTGGGGGAGTGTGATGGTTTGAGACAGGAAAGGAGGTGATAATGGGAACCAGCAGGGGAGAGATGAATGGCAGATTGAACCAGGAGGGGGAGGGGTGGGAAGCCTGTGGGTGAACTGTGTGTGTAGACGTAATGAGAAGCTAGAGGGGGCAAAGATGGCAGATGAAGATGACTTTGTCCCCTTTCCCACAACCCCATCCCCATCCCCCGCAGCCCCTCATTAGGACAGGGGATGAATTTGCAGGGACCCTTAAGCAACACAGGTACTGATGAAGTGTTTCAGTCTGAACCGTCGACTGTTTACTCTTTTCCATAGAAACTTCCCTGCCTGCTGTTCCCCCAACAATTTGTGTGTGTTACTCTGCTTTAAATATACTCAATTATTTGGCCTCCACAGCTGCCTGTGGCAGATTCACTATCCTGTGGATAAAGGAATTCCTCCTCATCTCTATCCTAAATGGACATCCCTATAGTCGGAGGCTGGGCTTACCATTCTCGACCCACCCACATCCTCCCAACATCAACTCTTTCCAGACAGGTGTCAGAGAGATCTGGCGAGACCCTTCATCAGGACCTGTGTAGCTTGGATTACCAGCATCTGCAGATTTACTACTATTTGATTTTTAAACATTTTGATTAGTCAGAGTCTCAAAAGTTATGGGGAGGAAGCGGGAGAATGGGGTTGAGAGGGATAAGAAATCAGCCATTTTTCGAAACTCCTGTGAGTACAGGCCCAGAACCATCAAACGCTCCTCATATGTTAACTCTTTCATTCCTGGAATCATTCTTGTGAATCTTCTGGACCCCCTCCAATGCCAGTACATGTTTTCCGATAGAAGGAATGCAAAACTGCTCACAATACTCCGTGTGGTCTGACCAATGCCTTATAAAACCTCAGCATTACATCCTTGCTCTTGCATTCAAATAAGACCATAAGACAAAACAGCAGAAGCCGGCCATTCGGCCCTTCGTATCTGCTCCGCCATTTTATCATGAGCTGATCCATTCTCCCATTTAGTCCCACTCCCCCACCTTCTCACCATGACCTTTGATGCCCTGGCTACTCACATACCTATCAATCTCTGTCTTAAATACACCCAATGACCTGGTCTCCACTGCTGCAAGAAATTCACAGATTCACCACCGTCTGGCTAAAAAAATTTCTTCGCATCTCCCTTCTGAATGGGCGCCCTTCAATCCTTAAGTCATGCTCTCTCGTACTAGACTCTCCCACCTTGGGAAACAACTTTGCCACATCCACTCTGTCCATGCCTTTTAACATTCGAAATGTTTCTGTGAGGTCCCCCCTCATTCTTCTAAACTCCACGGAGTACAGTCCAAGAGCGGTCAAATGTTCCTCATATGTTAACCCTCTCATTCCCGGAATCATTCTAGTGAATCTTCTCTGAACCCTCTCCAATGTCAGAACATCCTTTCTTAAATAAGGAACCCAAAACTGCACACACTATTCCAGTGATGTCTTACCAGTTCCTTATAGAGCCTCAACATCACATCCCTGCTCCTACACTCTATTCCTCTAGAAATGAATGCCAACATTGCAGTCACCTTCTTCACCACCGACTCAACCTGGAGGTTAACCTTAAGGGTATCCTGCACGAGCACTCCCAAGTCCCGTTGCATCTCAGAACTTTGAATTCTCTCTCCATTTAAATAATAGTCTGCCCGTTTATTTCTTCTACCAAAGTGCATGACCATACACTTTTCAACATTGTATTTCATTTGCCACTTCTTTGACCATTCTCAAAATCTATCCAGGTCTCTCTGCAGACTCTCTGTTTCCTCAGCACTACCGTCCCCTCCACTTATCTTTGTATCATCAGCAAACTTAGCCACAAAGCCATCTATTCCATAATCCAAATCGTTGATATACAACGTAAAAAGAAGCGGCCCCAACACGGACCCCTGTGGAACACCACTGGTAACTGGCAGACAACCAGAATGGGATCCTTTATTCCCACTCTCTGTTTCCTGCCAATCAGCCAATGCTCTATCGACGTACGTAACTTTCCCGTAATTCCATGGGCTCTTATCTTGTTTAGCAGCCTCATGTGAGGCACCTTGTCAAAGGCCTTCTGAAAATCCAAATACACAACATCCACTGCATCTCCCTTGTCTAGCCTACTTGTAATTACCTCAAAAACTTTCAATGGGTTTGTCAGGCAGGATTTTCCTTTAAGGAAACCATGCTGAGTTTGGCCTATCTTGTCATATGCCTCCAGTTACTCCATAACCTCATCCTTGACAATTGACTCCAGAAACTTCCCAACCATTTCTCAAGCTAACAGGTCCATAATTTACTGCTTGCTTCCTTGCCTCCTTCTTAAATACCAGAGTGGCATTTGCAATCTGCCACTCCTCTGGAACCATGCCAGAATCTATTGACTTTTGAAAGATCATTGCTAATGCCTCCGCGATCTCCACAGCTACTTCCTTCAAAACACGAGGGTGCATTCCATCTGGTCCTGGAGATTTATCTACCCTTAGACTATTCAGCTTCCTGAGTACTTTCTCTGTCGTAATTGTGACTGCGCACACTTCTCTTCCCTGACACCCTTGAGTGTCCGGTATATTGCTGATATCTTCCTCAGTGAGGACTGATGCAAATACTCGTTCAGTTCCTCAGCCATCTCCTTATCTCCCATTACAATTTCTCCAGCATCATTTTCTATCTGTCCTATATCCACTCTCACCCGTTTTTTATTCTTTATATACTTGAAAAAGCTTTAAGTATCTTCTTTGATATTATTTGCTAGCTTCCTTTTATACTTCATCTTTTCCTCCTTAATGGCCTTCTTAGTTTCCTTTTGTAAGCTTTTAAAAACTTCCCAATCCTCTGTCTTCCTACTAATTTTTGCTTCCTTGAATGCCCTCTCCTTTGCTTTTACCTTGGCTTTGACTTCTCTTGTCAGCCACGGTCGCAACCTTTTTCCATTCGAAAATTTCTTCTTTTTTGGAATATATCTGTCTTGCACATTCCTCACATCTCGCATAAACTCCAGCCACTGCTGCTCTGCCGTCCTTCCCGCTAGTGTCCCTTTCCAGTCAAATTTGGCCAGTTCCACTCTCGTACCACTGTAATATCCTTTACTCCACTAAAATACCGACACATCAGATTTCGGCTTCTCTTTCTCAAATTTCACAGTGAACTCAATCATGTTACGATCATTGCCTCCTAACGGTTCCTTCACCTCAATCTCTCTAATCACCTCTGGTTCATTACACAACATCCAATCCAGTACCTCTGATCCCCTAGTGGGCTCAACAACAAGCTGTTCTGAAAAGCCATCTCGTAGACATTCTACAAATTCTCTCTCTTGAGATCCAGTGTCGACCTGATTTTCCCAATCCACTCGCATGTTAAAATCCCGCACAATTATCATAACACTGCCCTTCTGGCAAGCCTTTTCTATTTCCTGTTGGAATTTGTAGTCCACATCACTGCAGCTGTTAGGAGGCCTGTAGATAACTGCCATCAGGGTCCTTTTACCCCTGCGATTTCTTAGCTCAACCCAGAAAGATTCTGCATCTTCCAATCCTATGTCACCTCTTTCTAATGATTTAATATCATTTCTTACCAATAAAGCCACGCCACTCCCTCTGCCTACCTGCCTATCCTTCCGATACACCGTGTATCCTTGGACGTTCAGCTCTCAGAGACATGCATCCTTTAGCCACGTCTCAGTGATGACCACAAAATTATACCTGCCAATCTGTAGCTGTGCAACAAGATCATCCACCTTATTCCTTATGCTGTGTGTATTTAGGTATAACACCTTAAGTCCAGTATTTGGTACTTTTTGTTTTGATTGCACTGCAACTCATCCCAGTGGCTGCAAATTTGCCCCATCACCTGCCTGTCCTTCCTGACATCTTTACTGCTCACTATCTTAGATTTATTTCTCTTTTCTCCCTCCTCCGCTCTATCATTCCGGTTTCCCATACCCCTGCCAAATTAGTTTAAACCCTCCCTAACAGCTCTATTAAACATTCCCGCTATGGTTCAGGTGTAAACCGTCCTTTTTGAACAGGTAATAGATCCCCCAGAAGAGATCCCAATGATCCAAGAATCTGAAGCCCTGCCCCCTGCACCAGTCTCTCAGCCACGCATTCATCTGCCTGATCCTACTATTCTTGCCCTCGCTAGCACGTGGCACAGGTAGCAATCCTGAGATTACTACCCTGGAGGTCCTGCTTCTCAGCTTATTCCTAACTCCTGTAAATCTCTCTTCAGGACCTCCTCCCTTTTCCTCTCTATGTCATTGGTACCAACATGTACCAATACAGCTGGCTGATCGCCCTCTCCCTTCAGAATATTCTGGACCCGATCCGACACATCCCGTACCCTGGCACCTGGGAGGCAGCACACCATGCGGGTATCTCTACCAGGCTCACAGAATCTCCTGTCTGTTCCCCTGACTATGGAATCCCCTATCACTACCGCATTCCTCTTCTCCCTCCTTCCCTCCTGCACAACAGCGCCAGGCTCAGTGCCAGAGACCCGGTCACCGTGGCCGTCCCCTGTCAGGTCATCCCCCTCCACAGCATCCGAAACGATATACCTGTTGTTGAGGGGGGCAGCCACAGGGGTGCTCTCCACTATCCGGGCATTTCCCTTCCCTCTCCTGACAGTCACCCAGTTTTCTGACCCCTGTAGCCTAGGGATGACTACCTCCCTATAGCTCCTGTCTATCACCTCTTCATTTTCTCTAACAAGCAGTAGGTCATCAAGCTGCAGCTCCAGATCCCTAACACGGTCTCCGAGGAGTTGAATCTCGGTTCACCTGGTGCAGATGTGGCTATCAGGGAGGCTGGAGGTCTCCCAGGATTCCCACATCTGACACCCTGAACAAAGCACTAACCCTGCAGACATGCTACCTAATTCTACAGCAATGAAACAAAGAAAGATAATTCTACTCACCCACTTACTTCGCCAAGCACACGGACTTTTTAAACCGTTTGCTAATGTGCCCTGCTGTTCCCCCGTCCGTCCGGGCCAATTTGCCAAGGGGGAATAAAAAGAGTCGGTGCCTCGCTCTCGCCTCTTGCCGTTACCGCCTAAGTCCGTTGAGCCAAAGCCCTACACTCTGCTGCCACCCACTCCGCTGCCCGCTGTATAGGGTGGTCATCTTTTTAAACTCTCCGCGCTGTCCTGCGCAGTCTCGCCGTTCTTGTACGCAAAGTTATTTTTTAAACTGCCTTCCTTCAGAATTTAGCTCCCACACCGCCCTTCTTGTCCCAATCTAAAAAAACACCTTCAGTCCTGTATTCATCAGCCTATTCCACACTGTCCACATGAAATTCAGCAAGGCCTTTGATGTCGATGATAGACCACACTTGGAGCATTGTCTGCATTTCCGGTTCCCGAATATGGGGAGGATGTCATTACACTGGTCAGGAGGCTTCAGGAGGATGTTACCAGGACTGGGGGCTTGGGTTAAAAGCTTGGGCTATTCAGCTGTAGTGTAGGATGTTCAGGAATGACCCCTTATCGAGGTAAATAATTCATAAGGAGCTTAAATAAAGTTTCTTTTTCCAAGAAATGGGAGTACAGAACCAGACACCTCAGATTGAAAGTGAGACGGGAAATTTTTCTGAGTGGTCTATCGGGTAACATTCTCACAGAGAGGGAGGTTGGTAAATGGAATTTGCCCTCAGACGCTGTAGAAACAGGTAAAAATCAAATATTTTAAAATAAATTTGGGCAGGTACACAGATGGGAAATGGTTAGAGGGATGGGGTGGGGGGCAAACACACACAAATGGGCCATGCTCAAGAAGACATCTTAGTCTTGCAGATTGATGAAGTGGGCCGTGAGTTCAACATCCGTCAAACCCTCCCAGATCATCCTCCTGAGGAATCTCACCCCGGAGTCTGTCTGTGAAGTGTTGATGTGACGTCACGTCAGAGGGCAGCTCAGTGTCACAGAACAGACAGACCGGGTAAGGACGGCAGATTTCAATCCTAAATGGGAATTTGTGCCCATTTCTGTGGCCGTGTGTCACACTCTGATAGTGTGTGTGTGTGTGTGTGTGTGTGTGTGTGTGTGTGTGTGTGTGTGTGTGTGTGTGTGTGTGTGTGTGTGTGTGTGTGTGTGTGTGTGTGTGTGTGTGTGTGTGTTGATTGTGGTAAATATCCATGTGGTGTGTATACACATTGAAGGAGAGTGTGCACATTGAAGAATTTGTATGTTACAGTGTGTCATCACATGTCTGGTGTGTGTTGACAATGTGTCACACTTGATTGAGTTGTTTAAATGAATAAATGACTGTCTCTGAAGAGACTGGTTTCCAGGTTACTGAGGGACATAACAACGTACATTGCTGAGGCTCTGACTACAATCTGCCAGTCCTTCCTGTGTGTGTGTGTGAGGGAGCTTTGCCAGGCCGGTTATGCTGTGTGTGCTTCTCCCGAGATGAAATCTTGACCCATGTCAATGCTTGTTGGTGTGTCCGAGCTCATTCTCACAATGCTTCAATGTAGTGGTCTGATCACCATAAGACATAGGAGCAGAATTAGGCCATTTGCCTATCGAGTCTGCTCCGCCATTCAATCATGGCTGATCCTTTTTTTCCCTCCTCAGCCCCACTACCTGGTCTTCTCCCCGTAACCTTTGATACTGTGTCCAATCTAGAACCTATCAAGTTCCGCCTTAAATACACACAACTAGTTCCACAAATTCACCAGCCGCTGGCTCAAATTTCTCTGCATCTGTTTTAAATAGACGCCCCTCTATCTTGAGGCTGTGCCCGCTTTTCCTAAACTCCACCGCCATGGGAAATATCCTTTCCACATCTACTCTGTCTGGGCCTTTCAACATTCGAAAGGTTTCAATGAGATCCCCACCTCATCTTTCTAAATTCCAGCGAGTACATTGGATTCTAAACCACAGATTAATATCCAGGAGCAACAGGCTCCAGGACAGCTTCTTCAACCAGGCCATCAGACTGATTTTTAATCCTCATGTATATGAATGAATGATGTAAGTAATAAAGTCAATTCAATTCAAATCAATTTCTTGTTTATTTTTTTCATCCCAATCATTCTTTTAGTTCCTCTCTGTAGATATTTAAAAGCTTCCCAATCCTCTGTCTTCCTACTAATTTTTGTTTAGTTGTATCCCCTCTCTTTTGCCTTGACATTAATTTGTCTTCCCTTGTCAGCCACGGTTTTACTATTTTGCCATTTGAGTATTTATTTATTTTTGGAATACATCTATCCTTCACCTTCCTCATTTTCCCAGAAACTGACACCATTTCTGCTCTGCTCTCATCCCTGCCAGCATCTCCTTACAATTTGCTTTGGTCAACTCCTCTCTCAGACCACTGTAATTTCTTTTACTCCTCTGAAATACAATGTCAGACTTTACTTTCTCCTTATCAAATTTCAAGTTGAACTCAGTCATGTTGTGAGCACTGCCTCCTAAGGGTTCTTTTAACTACTCACCTCTGGTTCAATACATAACACCCAATCCAGTAGAGCTGTTCCCCGAGTCGGCTCAACGACAAACTGCTCTGGAAAGCCATCACAGTGCATTCAACAAACTCACTCTCTTGAGATCCTTTACCAACCTGATTTTCCCAATTGCCCTGCATGTTGAAATCTCCCATGATTATCATAACATTGTCCTTTTCAGCAGCCTTTTCTATTTCCAGTTGTAATCTGTGGGCCACAACCCACTGACTGTTGTATATGACAGCTGTCAGAGTCATTTTTACTTTTGCAGTTCCTTACCTCAACCCACAAGGATTCAACATCTTTCAATCCTATGTCACATCTTGCTGCTGATTTACCAGCAGAGCCACACCACCCCATCGGCCTTCCTTCCTTCCTCCGATACATTGTGAAACCTTGAACATTCAGCTCCCAACTACAACCATCCTTCAGTCACATTTCCGTGATGGCCACAACATCATACCTGACAATCGGTAATAGTGCAACAAGATCATCCATCTTATTTCTCATACTCCATGCATTGAGATATAACACTTTGTGTACTGTATCTGCTACCCTTTTTAATTCTGCATCCCTAATGCACTGATACTCACCCTGCTGGCTGCAATTTTCTCCTCTCATCTGTCCGCCCTATCTGTCAGTCTGACTGCACGCTTTCTTTGCATTTTACCATCAGTTCTATCACTTCACTCCACTTCCAACTCCTCACCTCACCAAATTAGTTTAAACCCTACCCGACAGCTCTATCAAACCTCTCTGTGAGAGTATTATTCTCCCTCGGGTCGAGGTGCGACCCATCCCTTTTGAGCAGGTCATTCCTCCACCAGATGAGATCCCGATGATCCAAGAACTTGAAGCCCTGTCCCCAGCACCATCTTCTCAACCATGTTTATCTGTTAAATTATCCTGTTTCTACCCTCACCAGCACGTGGCACAGGCAGCAATCCAGAAATTACAACCCTGGAGGTACTGCTTCTGAACTTTCTAACAAGCTCTCCAAATTCTATTTACAGGACCTCTTTGCTTTTACCTCCAATGTCATTGTCACAAATTTACCAAAGTATCTGGCTCTTTTCCCTCCCTCTCTAAAATGCTGCGGACACGACTCGAGGCGTCCCTGACCCTGGCACCCAGGAGGCAACATACCATTCGGGTGTCCCGTTCACATCAATTGATTCTCCTGTCTGTTCCCCTGACGATTCAGTCCCCGATCACGACCACTCCCCTCTTCTGCCTCTAACAACAGTGAGAGATGCTGATCCGGAAGGTGGAAGACCTGTGTCAGTCAGAGTCTGCACTCACAGGGCACACGAAGGACTTGTGTATTTTCCTGACAATCCCTGTCACCACACTGATACCTGCTTTTATTCCCTACAATATTATTGTCAGTATTAAATTCCCAGTTCCTCTCGTAGATCCAAACTGATGTCCTGGTGTGTTAGTGCATTTGCCTGGGATCAGGACACAGTGGTTCATCTGACAGTCCCGTGTATTGGTTGTATTGTGACCCTGCGCTGGTGTGTTCAGGGGTCTGACATCTCCAGCTGACCATGTGACAGTGATGCCTCCCAGTCGGTGGAGTTGATGTGAAATAAATTTCAGTTCCCCTTCAGCCCAGTATTACAGACAATCTTCGCCTCAAATTGGAACTAAATTGAGCTTCATAAACAAGAGGAAATGAATCTTTGTAAGTTTTACCTCGATTAATAGCATCAAGCGTTTCTCTCAGCACTGTGTTCAACAAATAGAGGTGATCAAATTTTTCAACCGGTAGGGCCTCATCTGTCACTGACAATTCCTGGACATCATCATTAATCCTGTAAATATTAATCTGCTGGTTATAAATTGCTATTCTGAACTATTTTACAAATCCATTAAGGGTTTCAGTAAAGAGCCTGTCCTACCTTCTGTTCCGACGAGCTTCCTCCTGAAATAAATAAAACACAAATGCAATTAGACTTGGACTTACCGTCCATATCCTGAACTTCATCCAAATCATTACAAGGTGTTGAAATCACTCACACACACGGACAATACAGAACCACCGGGTAACTAACAAGGAAAGTTTCTGAATGTCAGACCGTTACTGAGAGGATGAAACTTACAGGGAAGACAGGACAGGCTGTGCATTTTCATCTGGATATGACGTCAGTGTGATAGGATGGAGGAATTTAAGATCAGTGATGTATGTGATTGTGTGCGGGTGGAGGAAGTTCCTCTATTTATGGGGAGACTTGTGGGTAGATGTAATTCCAGATGGATTTTAACAAATTCCACAAGAAATTTAGTGAAGAGGATGTGGAACTCGCTGCCACAGGAGTGGTTGAAATGGAACAGCAGAGATTGACTGTGATGGGGAAACTGGATAAACACGTGAGGGACCAGGGAGTTCGGGGCACGGTGGCTGGTTGTGGTGAGTAGGTGGCAGGAGGATTGTGAAGCAGGGAAATTGAGAGAAGATGGGCCGAATGGCCTGGTTATGTTTTGAACGATTGAACGTTCATTTAAATGTTATCTGTAAAAGTAAAGAGACAATAATGGTTTCCCTAATCTGATGGAAACCGAATACAGAAGATAAGTCTGATGTGTGGGTCAAATTCTTTGTTCTCACTGATTGACAAAGAGTCCCTCACACCCACCGCACCAGACACACTCACAGCCTGTGACTGGAACTGGGAGTTAATGGAAGTTTTAGATGATATTTAATGCAGAATTAAGGACACAGTCAGCAGCTCTGTGTTACGATCAGAGTAAATAATTTCAGAGAAATTTGCATTCTGTCCTGGGGTGTAGAGAAGTTGTGAAAGTCCAGTTTTGGGACAACAACAACCCTGAATAGATGCATCAATTGTCAGGTGAGAAACAGTTTACTGCCATTTGTAAATGCTGTGTGTAGGAGCAAAGCATCTGTTTTCTGTCTGCATTGTATTCTGTGCTATGTGTTTATTACGATAACCAGTCGGTCTATTGGAGTCCATGCTACTTCTGAGAGCATTCCCGTCAACACCATTCCCTCACGTTTTCCTCAAACCTATTCTCACTTATTGACCCATAAACTCCCATCTGATTCACACACACCCTCCCCACCTTTACAGGGTTAACGGTAATTAGCCATTCATCCGGCATGTCCTTGGGATGTGTTGGAATCTCTCGTGGTCACAGGGAGAGCATGCAAACTCCACACAGACAGCAGCAGAGGTCAGGATCGAACCCAGGTCACTGGAGCTGCGATACTCGGCTATTCTGCATTAAATGGAGCAAAACTCGACAGTAATATCAGAAATTCCGCTCAGGAAACCTCACCCGAACTCCGGAAATCTTCTTTTTCTGACGCTTCTCCTTTTTCTGGAAGTCTGATTTCTTTTTTGTGAGAGAGTCTAAGGAAGATTTTAGCTGATCCTGGAAGTCAGAGAGCGAAGGAAATAGAAACAAAGATGCATCAAAAGAAACAGGTGATCAAACCCGATTATCACACAAAATGCCGGAGGAACTCAATGAGTCAGGCAGCATCTATTCAGGGGAAATAAACAGTCGGTGTTTCGGGATGAGACCCTTCATCAGGACTGGGAAGGAACGGGACAGAAGCCAGAATGAAAAGGTTGGGGATGAGAACCAGCTGACAGGTGACGGGTAAGACAACGTGAGGGGGAACGTGGGGGAGGGTGATGAAGTGAGAAACTGAGAGGGGACAGGTGGAAGAGGTAAAGGGCTGGAGAAGAAGGAATCTAATACGAGAGGACAATCGACCATGGAAGAAACGGGAGGAGGTTAGGAGTCAGGTGTAGCACTTGTCCCACATGCAGGTGTCAGTGCCAGGAGGGAGATCAGTGGAGAGGAGCGAGTGGATCAGGGCGATACAGTACGGGGAGCGATGCGTATAGAGAGCGGAGAGTTGCGGGGTGAGGAAGTGGGCTGTGGGACGGAGAGATGCTAGAATCCCGTTGGAGATGGGAGATGCAGAGAATGATCTGTTAGTTATCGAGGCTCGTGTGATATGTAGGACAAAGGAAATATGTTAAGTATTAAACTAACGTTAGTTTTTACCTTATAGATTTTAGCAGCTTCTTTAATCGGCTTGAAGCGGTGCTCTCTGTGTTCCTGCGCGTCTCTACAGACCAGACAGATCAGTGTCTTGTCCGTTTCACAAAACAGCTTCAGTTCTTCCTCATGTTCCTCGCAGTGACGTTTACTTTCCTTCCCTTTCGGGTTCAGGTTTAGATTTCGAAATTTTTCAGCCAGATTTGCTAAGGCCCGATTCACTCTGAGGGTGCGGTCAGCAAACTCCTCTCTACATTCCGGGCAGGAGTTTCTCTCCTCCCTTTCCCAACACCGTGTGATACAAGAGCGACAGAAGTTGTGTCCGCACTCCAGAATAACCGGATCGGTGAAGAAATCCAGGCAGATGGGACAAATTGCCTCCTCGGTCCAACTCTCGACCGTTCCTTTCGAAGCCATGTTAACTCCCGGCACTTCCTGATTCAGAATGCTTTTGCGTTCCGGGAGCTGCTGATCCCCTGCAGTACCGCGATTGTCCACTACGCGCGCTGCAGACTCCCGGAATGAACATTCTGCTGCTGGATGTGTTCAGTGGAAATTCTGGCCATTTCTATGTTTAGTGTGGTATCAAAAACACATTAAACAGGCAACAGATAAGAAAACGCCGCCATGGACTGTCTAAACCCTGCTACGAGCGGAGGACGGTTGGCTGTATGGCTACCAACCCATCTCTTAAAAACCCAGTGCGACAAAAACGTCAGCTGAATCTCCAAAGGCCTCATCCCTGCGGTTGGAAGGACCTTCCCCTGGAAGACGATTGAAGTCCTGCGCTGAAAGGAGAAGCCATGTGCCCCCCTGGGGTGGTTCACTACTACAATAACTGTGAGGCTTCCTCAGCCAACCCGGCCACTCCCTGTCCAGTGTAGAGGATCCCTGTAGTCCCAATGGTGTCCCTGTAGTCTGGAATGTGTCAGTCGGCAGTATTCCTGTACGAAAGCAGTTCCCAAACTTTTTTTAATGCCAAAGACCAATACCAGTAACCGTGGACCCCAGGTTGGGAACCCCTGCACTCCGGCATCTCGATGTGATGGCAGGCCAACAAGTTTCGAGCTTCTTTCCTCGAGTTGATGATCTTCCAGCAGCACTCGCTGTCCGTTTTCCTGTGCATCCTGGGAACAGCCCGAGGATCAGTGAGCCTTCTGTCACGCAGCTGCTGTGACACAGGCCCTTGCATCTTTCTCCACAGATCTTCGCCACCCCACAGTCTGCAAAGAGGCGAGTGACCGTCTCGTCCCCACTGCAGTAATCTCGGGGCAGCGCGCTGTGGGAGTGATCTCCGGGCATGCAGCAAGGATCAGACTGGGAGGGGCCCTCTCGTCTCCACTGCAGTAATCTCGGGGCAGCGCACAGTGTGAGTAATCTCCGGGCATGCAGCAAGGATCAGACTGGGAGGGGCCCTCTCGCCGCCAGACAGGTGAGGTCCTGGTGCCTGTTGGTGAGATCTGGTGATGAGACATTCTGCCAAATGGTCCGGACTGTCTGCTCAGGGAACCACTCCACTGTGTCCATCCAGTCCTTCTCCTGCAGTAACTGCAGGACATTCCGTGCTGACCACTGTCTGGTGTTCTTGTGGTCAAAGCTGCTGGTCTGAAAGAACTGTCACCAATTTCATTAACACAAGGTTCACATGGAGAAGCTTCCTGACTGAGACAGACACAGTCTCACAGGGTATTTACAGGGTAGGGGCAGGAATGATGTTTCTCCTGGCTGGGCAGTGGAACCAGGGATCACAGACTCAAAATCCGAGATCACCTCAGCAGGACTGAGATGAGGAGAAATTTCCCCAACACAGTGCGGTAAATATTTGGAGTTTTCTCCACAAGTTTCCTAAATTAAACGGACATATTTAGGGGCTTGGCGATGTTGGGAACGTTGCAGGAAGGTGGCGCTGAGGTCAAAGATCAGCCATGTTCTGAGTGAGGGGCAGAACAGTGCAACGGGCCGAATGACAACGCCTGCTCCTGTTTCTTATTTTCTAAATCACGAGTTGACCTTTGCGCCTTTTTCTCCCTTGGCCTTCAGCCTGTCGGATTGCACAGGGGAGCGGTGAGAGCTCCAGAGATCCATCAGCAGCCGCTGCGGTTATTTCATGCTCTTGTTATTTATCACTTTTTCCCCGTATTTGCATTTGCACAATTTGTATGTGGTTGTATGTGGTGACTTATCTGTACTCCGATAAGATTTACTTTGAAATTCGAGTTTTGGGAAACTTGCTTTAATTCTGAGAACAAACTGTGACTGACATCTCCAGCTCCCAGCAGCAGCCCATCCTCAGACACACTCACAGCCAATCAGCGATCACCGTTGGGAGAAGGATGCTCTCATTGGCTGAGGGGTGTCAGTGGGCGGGACGCTGTGCGCCCGGCCGGGCCGGGGTTTGGAACCGGGTCCGAGTCAGGCCGCAGACCGGGAGCTGCGCCTCGGGTTTCGGCTGCACCACCGGCGGGTCGTGAATCCTTTCGAAGGCAGAGCTGAAAAGACTGGCGGAGATTCCGTGAGATGTTTCAGCTACACGGAGGGCGCCCGGCCTTTCCCCGCCGAGGATCGGGGCCTGTTGTCTGTAGTTGTCTCCCAGACCCGTCCCTTCCTGCTGGGAGACGGGAGCTGCCCCGCAGCGGCT
Organism: Hemitrygon akajei; assembly: GCF_048418815.1. NCBI lineage: Eukaryota > Metazoa > Chordata > Chondrichthyes > Myliobatiformes > Dasyatidae > Hemitrygon > Hemitrygon akajei. The sequence continues at coordinate 8,603,562 of NW_027331920.1, read as the reverse complement.
GCCGATGGATCTCCGGAGCTCTCACCGCTCCCCTGTGCAATCCGAACGGCTGAAGGCCAAGGGAGAGCAAGGCGCAAAGGTAAACTCGTGCTTTAGAAAATAAGTAACAGGAGCATGCCTGGCCACTCGGCCCGTTGCGCCTATTCCACTCTTTCCTCAGAATAGTCCTTTCTTTTTAAATCTTTTTATTGATTTTAAATAAACATAAATGAAACATGAATACAAAGAGCTTGAGAGTACAGAATTAATAGGTTAAGGTATAAATGCAAATAGATGATGATAACCTCCCAAACTCATAGTGGTTACAAAAAATTGAGAGAATAAGAACCTCCCCCCAAAAAAATGAAAAAATACCTAATTGACATGGGCCATTGCATTATATCAATTATACACAGTAGCGTCAATAACTCCGCACCTCCATCCAAATAATTAAGGACAATAAAAGTAAGGTTTAGGAAAAGTCAGTTTAGCTTATATGAAAATGTTGAATAAATGGTCTCCAAGTTTCTTCAAATTTAACTGAAGGGTCAAAGACAACACTTGTAATTTTTTCTAAACTCGAACAAGAAATAGTTTGAGAAAACCACTGAAATATAGTTGGAGGATTAATTTCTTTCCAGTTCAATAGGATAGATCTTCTAGCCATTAATGTAACAAATGCAATCATCCGCCTGGCTGAGGGGGGATAAACGACTATTATCCACCATTGGTAAACCGAAAATTGCAGTAATAGGATGCGGTTGCAATTTGATATTCAGAACTGTTGAAATTATACCAAAAATATCTTTCCAATAATTTTGCAAACAGGGGCAAGACCAGAACATGTGGGTCAATGAAGCGACTTCAGAATGACATCTGTCACAGGTTGGATTAACATAAGAATAAACTCAAGTGAGTTTATCCTTGGACATGTGAGCCCTATGAACAACCTCAAATTGTATTAGGGCATGTTTAGCACAAATAGAAGAAGAATTGACTAATTGTAAAATTTTCTCCCACTGCTCTGTGGGTATAAGACAGTGACGTTCTTTTTCCCATTCCTTCTTTATTATTTCTGATACTCCTGGCTGTATTTTCATGATCATATGATAAATGATGGCTACTTAACCCTTCTGGCAAGGATTCAGAGCTAGAATTTTTTCTGTAATGTCCATTGGACATAAATTCAGAAAAGACTAACATTCAAGAAATTTCTAACTTGCAAGTATCTAAAAATATGAGTTTTAGGTAGGATAGCTGTTCAAAGGACATAAAACCGTTATCTAAAAAAGATCACGAAAACATGTTATACCTTTTGTTTTCCATAACACAAAGACTTGGTCCATAAAAGAGGGCTGGACAAAGAAGTTAGATATAATAGGGCTTGATTATTCAAGCCAAAGAATTTACGAAATTGAAACCATATTCTTAATGTATGTTTAACTATAGGATTAGTTATTTGATTATTCGGTTTAGATAAAGCAAAAGGAAGCGAAGATCCTAAAATAGAAAACAATGAGAAGTCTTGTACAGATTTACACTCCAAATTTACCCATTGTGGGCAAGGTACTGTGACCGATTCTTGTGTCCAAAATATTAAATATTGAATATTAACTGCCCATATAGTAAAATCTCAGGTTTGGCAAAGCAAAACCACCTTCCTTCTTAGGTTTCTGTAAATATTTTTTACTTAATCTAGGATTTTTATTCTGCCACACATATGAGGATATTTTGGAGTCAATAATATCAAAAAAAGATTTAGGAATAAAAATTGGTAATGTTTGGAATAAATATAAAAATTTGGGTAATACTATCATCTTGATAGTATTAATTCGACCAACCAATGACAGAGATAATGGGGACCACCTGGTAACAAGTTGCTTGATTTGTTCAATTAAAGGTAAAAAATTAACTTTAAATAAACCCTGACGTTTCTTGGTAATTTTAATACCCAAATAAGTTAAATGATCTGTGACAACTTTATATGGTAAGTGTTTATAAATTGGAACTTGCATATTTAATGGAAATAATTCGCTCTTATTAAAATTCTACTAAAAGCTACTAAACTGAGCAAGCAAGGATGAAATAGCAGGAATAGATCTCTCAGGGTCAGATATGTATAGTAACAAATCATCAGCATATAATGATAACTTATAAGTCCCTTACCCATGGGTAATACCAAAAATATTAGGTGATTCACGAATATCAACGGCTAAAGTTTCCAAAGCAATGTCAAATAATAGAGGGCTTAAAGGGCAGCATTGCCTCGTACCACGGGACAACTGAAAAAAAGGAGATCTTTGATTATTGGTAAGAACCGAAGCCAAAGGTTCATAATACATTAATTTAATCCATGTTATAGTTTTCAAGCTACAATTAAAATTCTGCAACGTATTAAATAAATATAGCCATTCAAATCTATTGAACGCTTTTTCAGCATCTAAGGAAATGACATTCTGGTATTTTAGATGAAGAAGTTTCAATTATATTAATTAATTTTCTAATGTTAAAAGATGAATAACAGTTTTTAATAAATCCGGTCTGATCTTCAGAGATAATTTGAGGTCATATATTTTCTAATCTAGTGGCCAGAATTTTGGTAAAAATCTTAGAATCCGTATTCAGCGAGGATATTGGCCGATAGGATGCACATTCAGTGGGGTCTTTATCTTTTTTAAGAATTGGAGAAATGGAGGCGTCATAAAAAGTTTGTGGTTATTTACCTACAGTTAACGCATCTTTAAAAATTTTACGAAGCCAAGGAACGAGTATAGAAGAAAAGGATTTAAAAAATTCAGCAGTATAACCGTCCGGACCAGGGGCTTTACCTGAATTCATTGAAAAAGGGAGTGGGTTCCCCTTTCCAGACCCTGACCGGGGACTTGTGCCACTCCTCAGGGTTATATATGGAACCTCTCAGACAGGGACAGGGAGTGGGTTCCCCTTTCCTGACCCTGCCCGGGGACTTGTGCCACTCCTCAGGGTTATATATGGAACCTCTCGGACAGGGACAGGGAGTGGGTTCCCCTTTCCAGACCCTGTCCGGGGACTTGTGCCACTCCTCAGGGTTATATATGGAACCTCTCGGGCAGGGACAGGGAGTGGGTTCCCCTTTCCAGACCCTGCCCGGGACTTGTGCCACTCCTCAGGGTTATATATGGAACCTCTCGGGCAGGGACAGGGAGTGGGTTCCCCTTTCCAGACCCTGCCCAGGGACTTGTGCCACTCCTCAGGGTTATATATGGAACCTCTCGGACAGGGACAGGGAGTGGGTTCCCCTTTCCATACCCTGTCCGGGGACTTGTGCCACTCCTCAGGGTTATATATGGAACCTCTCGGACAGGGACAGGGAGTGGGTTCCCCTTTCCCAGGCAGACGCCCGAAGGTGTCCGGGAGACACCAGAGGGGCTGATGTAATACAAGCCATGGCACGGTGGGTCACTGAGGTAAGGGAACACATTTGAATGACAGTTCGACTGCACGCGGATTTTGGTGAATTTACCCGATAACTACAGAAAAAAGGAGAATCCCTTGCGTACTTTACAGCTCGTTTTAAGGATACGTGAGAGTCCAATGCCGGCAAACCCCTGGACAGATCAGTATGTCCAGCTGGCAGTGCAGACTTTTCTAAACTGTCTCAGACCCAAGCCTGCCCACTCCTTTAAGTTAACTAATCTCAATTCGCTGTGTCAGACCTGGCCCCAGTTGGCATAAATTCTGATGAATATGGACTCTTTAAAGGGACTGGGGAAAAGGGAGAGTGTGCACAGAAAACCGGTAGTGAGGAGATGGAGTTCGGGTCCCGACGAAGAACCCGGAACGCAGGATCATGCGGACGGTGCAGATGAAGAGGACACTTGGCTAAGGACAGAGACGGGGTTTGTAGAAAGAGGGGACATTGGGCCAGAGATTGTCGCACTGCAATCACAGACAAGAATAATAAGGGGCAGGAAGAGAGCCCAGATCACAGTGATACTCGACAGAGTACCACATTTACTCTCCACAATATCTTTGGTCCCGGATAGGGCAGGCCAGAGGGGACGGATCACAGTGATACTCGACAGAGTACCACATTTACTCTCCACAATCCCTTTGGTCCAGGATAGATCAGGCCAGAGGGGACGGATCACAGTGATACTCGACGGAGTACCACATTTACCCTCCACAATCCCTTTGGTCCCGGATAGGGCAGGCCAGAGGGGACGGCGATACAGGCGGCTGTGATCAGGCTCACCACACAGGCAGGCTCTTTTCTCACTGCTGTAATCAGGTAGAAGGTACAAGAGCCTCAGGACTCGCCCCACCAGGGTCAGGAACAGTTACTACCCCTCAACCATCAGGCTGTGGAACAACACTGGATAACTGCACTCACCTGCTGTCCATAGAGATGCTCCCACAACAAATCATCGTACTGGACTGTCTCAAAATGAGTGAAATACGAGGTGGTTAGACAGAGACAAATCACATTCCTGTCTTAGAATTAGAGAAATACAATCTCACAGGATATTTACAGCGGAAGGGCTGGAATGATGTTTCCCATAATGTGTGGAACCGGCGGTCACAGAATCAAAATCCGATGTCAACTCGGCAGGACTGAGATGAGGAGAAATTTCCTCACCCAGAGTGCAGTGAATCATTGCAATTATCTTCACAAGGTTTCTAAATTGAATGGACATATCCTGGGGCTCAGCGGTGATGGGAAGTTGCAGGAAACTGGTGCTGAGGTCAAAAGTCAAACATGTTCTGAGTGAAGGGCAGAAAAGGCGCAAGGGGCCGAGTGGCCACGCCTTCTCTATTCTTATTTTCTGAAACGCGAGTTTACCTTTGCGCCTCACTGTTTCTTGTCCTGTCAGATTGAACAGGGAGCGCTGAGAGCACCGGACATCTATCGGCAGCCACTGCGGTTATTTCATGTTCTCGTTGTTTATTTGCATTGGCGAAGTTTGTTGTCTTCTGCACTCTGGTTGATCTTTCAGTGATCCAGATATAGTTACCGTTCTGTAGCTTTGCTCTGTATGTTTTAGGAGTTGTATGTGGCGACTTATATGTACTCTGTTAGTTTTTGGAATAGTCGCTTGGGGAATCTGAGGTGGAGGCTTATTCAAAATTATACTTAGATATTATCCAACCAATGTTTATTTGACAAAGGTTAATTCTGATATTGAAACTAACTGTTCTTTTTGTGGTTTATATCCAGAGGATTTATTTCATTTGTTTTGGGATTGTGAATATGTTAAAACATTTTGGGTTGATGTTTGTCAATTTATAGATCAATATATTAATGTGGATTTTACTTTTTGTTTTGAAAATGTCTTATTTGGGTTTACTAATAATACCAAATCTCACAGGGATCATTTCTTTATCATAAATCTTTTGTTAATTTACAGCAAATTTTATATCCATAAATGCAATCACAGCAATAAGAAACCTTCATTTAGATTTTTACGTCAGACTTCAAACTATACGTTTATACTCTGAAAACTTCCCATAATCAGAAAGCTGTAAAGACTGTACAAATCTGTCAACGTTTTGGGTTATCTCTGTAAATGTTCCTGTTTTGTGACTCCTCTTAGATATAGTTCCTTCTGTCCAACAGTATTTAGAGTGGATTTCCTCGTTTATTTGTATATTTAAAGTTAATAGTTATATATTCGTTGCTGCTTTTGTGTGATGCCCTGGCTTTGTTAGCATATGCTTAGTGTTTCTGTTTTTGTTTGTGCTTAATAAAAATTTAAAAATTAATAAAAAATACTTTGAACTTTGAGCCTCGGGGAACTTGCTTGATTCTGAAAACAACAGTGACTGACATCTCCGGCACCCGGCAGCAGCCCGCCCTCGGATACACTCACAGCCAATCAGAGACCACCGCTGGGAGAATCTTGCCTCCATTGGCTGAGGCGTGTCAGTGGGCAGGACGCTGGGCGGACCGAAGTTTGGAATCGGGAACGAGTGGACCCGGTGAGAGACCCGAGATTGGGAGCAGCTCCCCGGGTAAAGGCTGCAATAGCGGCCGGAGTTTTCAATCCTTCCGATGGCGGAGGAGAAGATTCGGGCGGAGATTCCGTGAGATGTTTCAGCCACACAGAGGGTGCCCGGTCTTTCCCCGCCGTGGATCGGGGCCTATTGTCCGGAGTTTCCTCCCAGACCTGTCTCCTGCTGCTGGGATACGGGAGCTGGCCCGCAGCGGCTGCCGATGGGACTCCGGTGCTGTGAGCGCTCCCCTGTGCAAAAGGACAGGCTGAAGGTCAAGGGAGAACCAGGCGCAAAGGTAAACTCGGACTTTAGAAAATAAGAAACTGGAGCAGGCCATTCGGCCCTTTGCGTCTGTTCTGCCTTTCACTCAGTACATGTCTGATCTTTGACCTCAGCGCCACTTTCGCGCGACGTTCCCAGCATCGCAGAGCCCCAAAATTTGTCCTTCGAATTCAGAAACCTTGTGGAGATAATTGCAATGATTCACTACCCTCTGGGTGAGGAAATTTCTCCTCATCCCAGTCCTGCTGAGGTGACCTCGGATTCTGTGACCCCCATTCCTCACCACAGCCAAAGGAAACATCATTCCTGCCTCTACCCTGTCAATACCCTGTGAGACTGTGTCTGTCTCAGTCAGACGGCCTTTTATTTCTCTAATTTTGAGACAGGCCCGGTCAGTATAATCTCTCCGAGGACACTACCTCACCTCCTAAATCAATCTGGGAAATCTCTTCATTCCCTTCATCCCACAGGCTGACTCCGGGAGGGAGACCAGACCTGTGCACAGTGTTCCATGTACGCTCTCACCAGGTCCCCATATACCTTCAGAGGAGATCTTTAATCTTGTATTCAAACCTTCCTTCCCATTCAAAGCTCTTCATTTAATATCGAACTCAAACAGTGAACAGACACAACACAGCCTCAGCCATGAATTTAAAGGGCAGGTGTTGCAACAGTTTGAGCTTCATACCGGGGGCCACGGAGCAAGCAGGGTGTCACAAAGGGAGGAATGTGGGAGTGTTGTATGTCTGAGCCCAGCTGTGTGTGTCTGTGTATCAGAATCAGGTTTAATAACGGTGTATGTGGTGAAATTTGTCAGCAGTAGATTGCAATATTTAGTAATAAAAACTACAGATTACAATTAGTATGTATAAAATTATATTTAAAATGTAGTGCAAAAAGTGAGGGAAAATTCTGCGTAAGTGTTTATTGGCACATTGTCCATTCAGAAATCTGATGGTGGGGAAGAAGCTGTTCCTGAACTGGCGAGAGTGTCTTCAGGGTCCTGTACATCCTCCTTGATGGTAGCAATGAGACGAAGGCATGTCCTGGGTGATGGGGTCCTTAATGATGGATGCCACCTTTTTGTGGCATCATCTTTTGAATGTGTCCTGGATGCTGTGGAGTCCAGTGCCCATGAAGGAGCTGGCTGAGTTTACAACTTTCTGCAGCATTTTCCGATCCTGTGCAGTGGCCTCTCCACACCAGGCAGTGAATCAACCAGTTAGAATGCTCTCCAAGGTACATCTGTAGAAATTTGCAAGTGTCTTTAGTGACAGACCGATTCCCCTCAATCTCCGAATGAAATATAGCCGATGTTGTGCCTTCATTGTAACTGCATCAATATGTTGGGCATCAATATGTTCCTCAGAGATGTTGACAGGCAGGAAATGGAAACTGCTCACCCTTTTCACTTCTGATCCCACGGTGAGGACTGGTGTGTGTTCCCTCGACTTCCCCTTCCTGAATCCACAATCAATTCCTTTGTTTTCATGATGCTGAGTTCAAGGTTGTTGCTGTGACACCACTCAACTTGCTGATCTATCTCACTCCTGTACTCCTCCTCGTCACCGTCTGAAATTCCAGCAACAATTGTTGTGTCATCGGCAAGTTTATAGATGAGCCTAGCCACACAGACGTGGTGTAGAGAGAGTAGAGCAGTGGGCTGAGCCCGCATCGCTGAGGTGTGCCAGTGTTAATTGTCAGCAAGGAGGAGATGTTATTTCTGATCCACACAGACTGTGGTCTCCTGGTGAGGATCCAGTTGCAGAAGGAGGTACAGAGGCCCCGGTTTTGGAGCTTGTCGATTACAATTGAGGGTCTGATTGTGTTGAACGCTGAGCTGTAATCAGCAGCCTAACTTCTGTATTGCTTTTATCCAGGTGATCTGAGGCTGAGTGTGAGCCAGTGAGAATTGTTGACAGATTGTGGTGATTGGCAAATTGCAGTGGGTCCCTGCACACAGACAGGAGTTGATTGACCATGACCAACCCCTCAAAGCACTTCATCACAGTAGTCAGCGTCACTGGGCGATAGTTGTTGAGGCAGGTCACCCTGGTATTTTTGGGCACTGATATGATTGTCGATGTTTTTAAGTGTGTGTGTGTGTGTGTGTGTGTGTGTGTGTGTGTGTGTGTGTGTGTGTGTGTGTGTGTGTGTGTGTGTGTGTGTGTGTGTGTGTGTGTGTGTGTGTGTGTGTGTGTGTGTGTCTACAGGTATTCGCACGCTTGAGCAGAGAGACAGAGTATTTGAGGCTTTCCAGTTCAATTCAGGAATATTTCCAGTAATTGGTGTGCCTCAAAAGACGGGTCACAGTGTTGGCCCGACCATTCAGATCAGAACAAAATAATTTACCCAGCAGACTGAGCTCACACCCCGCTCTTGTGTTTCAGAGTTATTTACAAATTGAAATGTACAATTTAAACTGTGCAAAGTAAATTTATTATCAAAGTATAGACATGTCACCATGTATAATCCTAGGATTTGATTATATTATAAATTCCATAAACTCAATAACCATTATAAGATGAATGAAAGATCGGCCCCAAAAGGACAAACAAAACAACCATGTGCAAAAGACAACAAAATTCAAATACAAAAGAAATAAAACTAATAAATAACTCAGAAATAAACTTCAAGAACATGAGATGAAGAGCTGTTGATTGTGTCCATTGGTTGTGGGAATAGCTAAGTTTAAGGATCTGGTCTCAATTTAGAAAATTTTTTGGTTTAGCGAATTTTTCATTATCATCTCCCATTCTCCTTCATTACTTTTTTTATCCCTTCCATGACTGACAAAGTCTTTAAGGATCGGGATGAACTCGGTATTAAGCATTTTTGGGACTTGTTTATCTCAGGATCTCTTGCATCTTTTGACCAATTGTCAAAGAAATTTGCACTCCCAAAATCACATTTTTACAGATACCTTCAAATTAGAGATTTTCTATGTTTCCAATTAGCTACTTTTCCTATAGGTCCTGATAAAAATTTACTGGATGATCTTTTAAATTTAAAACCTTTTGTTAATGGTTCTATTACCGGTATCTATAACTTGTTGATTGATTCTAGACAAGTCCTTCAAATGGAACATAGTTTATTACTTACATCTCCGATTGAAAATCAATTAATGAAAACCAGATCTGATTTCTATATACATAGTGATAAATCGGGAAAACTGTTAGCTAGTCAGCTGAAGAATGTTTCAGTTAAACGCCAAATTACTAAGGTTCGACAGCAGAATGGGGATTTGACAGTTAACCATGATGACATAAATAAGTCTTTTCAAGACTTTTATACCTCCCTGTATAAATCTGAATTCCCTGAGGATCATAATACCATGTGTGATTTTCTCGGGAAATTGAATTTTCCAAAACTATCATCTGATGATCTTTCAGTAGTAGATACTCCGTTTACGGATGCGGAAATTAAAGGGGTTATTTCCTCAATGAATTCTGGGAAAGCACCAGGTCCAGATGGGTATACAGTAGAATTTTTTAAATGTTTTTCTGATACTCTATCTCCTTGGCTATGCAAGGTTTTTGAAGAAGCAATTAGATTGGGGAAGTTGCCACAATCTTTTTATAGAGCTTCCATTTCTTTAATACTGAAGAAAGATAAAGACCCTACTGATTGTGCATCCTACAGACCAATATCTTTATTGAATGTGGATTCTAAGATTTTTTCCAAGTTGCTGGCTTCTAGGCTGGAGAAGGTATTACCCCAAATTATTTCGGAAGACCAAACCGGTTTTATTAAAAATCGCTATTCTTTTTTCAATGTTAGGAGATTATTGAATATTGTTTATACTCCTTCACATAATACTTCAGAATGTGTTATTTCATTAGATGCAGAAAAAGCATTTGATAGAGTTGAATGGCCTTACTTATCTTATGTGCTGGAGAAGTTTAATTTCAGTCCGACCTTCATTTCTTGGATTAAACTGATATATCAAACTCCAGTAACCTCGGTGTTTACTAATAATCAAAGATCTCCATTTTTTCATTTATTTCGGGGCACTAGACAAGGTTGTCCTCTTAGTCCATTACTATTTAACATTGCTTTAGAACCTTTGGCAATTGCCATCAGAGAATCACAGGATATTTTGGGTATTAATCGTGGAACAGATATTCATAAGGTATCTTTATATGCAGACGATTTATTATTATTCATCTCTAATCCTGAGAAATCTATTCCAGCAGTCTTATCATTGTTGGCTCAATTTAGTGAGTTTTCTGGGTATAAGTTAAATCTTAATAAGAGTGAATTGTTTCCTTTGAATAGACAGGTCCCAAATTATGGTATTTTACCTTTTAAATTAGTTAATGATTCTTTTACTTATTTAGGGATTAAAATTACCAAAAACCATAAAGAATTATTTCGGTTTAATTTTTTACCCTTAATTGATCAGATTAAAGGTTTGTTTACTAAGTGGTCACCATTATCTTTATCTCTGATAGGTAGGATTAATGCTATTAAGATGGTTATTTTACCTAAATTTTTATATGTTTTTCAAGCGGTACCAATTTTTATTCCGAAATCCTTTTTTACTAATGTTGATTCAAAAATGTCTTCATATATATGGCAGAATAAAAATCCCAGGTTAGGTAAAATATACTTACAGAAGACAAAGAAGGATGGTGGGTTGGCATTACCCAATTTCAGATTTTATTATTGGGCAGTTAATATTAGATATTTGATATGTTGGTTGAAAGAATGGGATGGTCCTTTTGGCCCTCATTGGGTGAGTTTGGAAACCAAATCGGTTTCTGCTTATGCTCTGGGTTCTATCTTAGGGACATCTCTCCCTTTTGCTCTTTCTAAATTGCCGAAGCGAATCGACAACCCGATAGTTAAATATACCTTACGTATATGGTTTCAATTTCGGAAATTTTTCGGGTTGACTCAATTCGTGTTAAATAGTCCTATTGTATCTAATTGTTTTTTCCACCCCTCAATTATAGATCAAGCTTTTTTGGCTTGGAAAACTAAGGGATTATTAAGATTTTCCGACTTATTTTTGGACAACTGTTTTATGTCCTTTGAGCAATTAGCTAATAAATATAATTTGCCTAGATTTCATTTTTTTAGATACTTACAGGTTAGGCATTTTTTAAGTACAGTACTTCCTTCGTTCCCAAATTCTCTGTCTTCAGATACTTTGGAAAGTTTGTTTGAATTAAACCCTTTTCAAAAAGGGCTTATATCAAAACTTTATAATATAATTATGAAGATACGTTCAGTGCCCTTTGATAAGACCAAAAATGATTGGGAAAGAGAACTTAATCTTATTATTCCTATTGAGAATTGGGATAGAATTCTTAAATTAGTTAATACATCATCTATATGTGCCAAACATTCATTAATACAATTTAAGGTTGTACATAGGGCCCATATGTCCAAGGATAAATTAGCTCATTTTTATTCTCATATAAACCCTATTTGTGACAGATGTCAATTAGAAATCGCTTCTTTAACTCATATGTTTTGGTCATGTCCACTTTTGAAAAAATATTGGAAAGATATTTTTGATATTATTTCGGCGGTACTGAACATTGATTTACAACCCCATCCTATTACCGCAATTTTTGGTTTACCGATGATGGACTTACTTCACTTATCTCCTTCCGCCTGTCGAATGATTGCTTTTCTCACTTTGATGGCTAGAAGATCTATTTTGTTGAATTGGAAGGAAATTAATCCTCCCACGGTATTTCATTGGCTTTCTCAAACTATGTTATGTCTAAATTTAGAAAAAATTAGAAGTGCTGTATTTGATACTTCTATTAAATTTGAAAAGATATGGAGACCATTTATTCAATATTTTCATATGATGTAATGGCCCTGTGCCAGGCTTATCGGTTTTTTTCAGTTTTAATCGTATGTATGTTGAGGAGATCGGAGTTGACGTCATTGATGTTTATGTATGCTTGTGAGATACTATGAACAGCCCTTTTTTTTCTCTTTTTTTAATAAGTTTTTTTAAGTTTTTTTTTCTTCTTTGTTTTTTTTTCTTTTTCTTGATACTAGATTAGTAGATTAGCTAACTTTCTTAGATAGATTTATTTTTTTTTCTCTTTTTTATACTATATATTATGGAATATCTAAACTTACCTTGTTCATATATATACTATATGGTTTATGTTTTGGGAAACTTACTTATGCTGTATTCATTGCATATGTATTTCTTTATGTATAATGGGAGTCTATATATTTGTAATCCCTTACCATTATTTGAATTGTATCTCATTCATAATATTTTAAATATTAATAAAAAGATTGAAAGAGATTCTAGACAAGTCTTTTTAGATAAAATAAAAAAAGCTTGGGAGGATGACCTAAATTGTCAGATTTCTGATGATAGATGGAATAAAATTCTTAAACGGGTTAATAAATCATCTCTCTGTGCTCGTCATTCTCTTCTACAATTTAAAGTGGTTCATAGAGCTTACATTTCTAAACAGAAGCTCTCCAGTTTTTACCCGAATGTTTCTTCACTTTATAATAAATGCAACTCTGCTGATGCCTCTTTAATTCATATGTTTTGGTTTTGCCCTACAATTGAAAAGTTTTGGCAGGAAGTATTTCATACCTTCTCCCAACTTTTTAGGGTACAATTTGACCCAAATCCCCTTACTGCCTTGTTTGATATGATTGCAAATGAAGAAATAACTTTAAATACTCTTAACATACAGGTTTTAGTTTTTACCTCTCTTTTAGCAAGGAGAGCAATCTTGCGTAAATGGAAGGAGTCTACCCCTCCTACATATCTTCAATGGCTACGTGATATTATGTCATATTTAAATTTAGAAAAGATCCGCTGCTCAGCCTTAAATTCGAAACAATCTTTTTATGATATTTGGGGACCTTTCCTAAATTACTTTTCCAATTTATAAAGTTTAACAGTGCACAGACTTTTATGTATATTTTTATCTTCTCTTCTTAAGTGAATATGTTTTTTTTCTAATTATCCATTGTCATCCATCAGCTTTTTTCTTTGGTAGTTGGTAGAGGGTTGACTTTTTTTATATATATAAAACATTTCTTTTATGATGTATGACCTATCTTTAAATTTTTGATTACAGAGTGGTATACTTTTATGTGTTATGCTATAGCATTTTGATCAATTTTATTACAATATATGAATGTACACAAGTTATGTTGAGATATATCTATGTGTTGCACTCTGTAAATCTTTTTTTTTCTTCTGAATAAAAATACTGTAAAAAGAAAGCAGAACCTGTTGGTTGAGTGTAATAACTGTTCCTGAACCTGGGGTTGAGGCTCCTGAGGCTCATGCACCTTCTTCCTGATGGCAGCATTGAGAAGAGAGCATGGCCTGGGTGGTGGGGGTCCTTGATGATGGATGCTGATTTCCTGCGACAGCACTCCGCAGAGATGTGCTCAGTTGTGAGGAAAGTTTTACCCGTGATGTGCTGGGCCATATCTACTATGATGTGCTGGGCCATACTACTGAGGACAGACAGTTCCTGCTTTCTTGTAATTGCACTTGTGTCCCGGGCTTGGGACAGATCCTCTGAAATGTTAACATTGTGGAATTTAAAGTTGCTGAACGTCTCCACCTTTGAGCCCCGATGAGGATTGCCTCATGGGTTCCTGTTTCCTCCTCCAAAGTCCATAACCAGTTCATTGCTCTTGCTCTCATTGAATGAGAGGCTGCTCTAAGACCATAAGAGATAGAAGCAGAATTAGGCCATTTGGCCCATCAAAACTGCTCTGCCACTTCATCATTGTAAATCCATTTTTCCTCCCAGCCCCATTTTCCTGCCTTCGCCGCGTATCCTTTCATGCCCTGACCGATCGAAAGTCCATCATCCTCTGCCTTAGCAAAAGGAAAAGCAGCATCCGTCATCAAGGCAAGATGAGGTGAGGCACCTCCCACTCCATACCCATCCATTTCTGTCCCTCCCCCTTCCCACTCTCTTGCCTACAAACCTCGCTTTCATTCTTACCATTCTCTCTCGCTCCCTCCCCTCTCTCAACTCTCTCCTCTCTCTCACACTCTCCTCCCCTCTTCCACACTCTCTCCCACACTTCCCACTCTCTCCCAACTCTCTGCTTCACTCTTTCCTCCCCAGTATACCCCATTCTCCTACTCTTGAACCCTCTCTCCCCACATTCTCTTCCTTTCACTCTCATCCCTCTTCCCTCCCTCTCCCCTTCCCTTTTCCCCTTTCTCCACCCCTCTCCAGTCTCCCCCACTCTCACCCTCACCCCCACTACACCCCCACTCTCAGATCAATGATTCTGTGCTCTGTTTACACTTGTTTAGTGGATTGTTTGTATCACTTGTTCCTTCATCAATTCCTTCACTCTTTGTTTTAGACTTGGGATTGTGTTTTTCATTATATATTGTACTTCTCACTTACTGTAATCCAACAAACAATCCCGCAGCATCCTCGGGAAGTTCCCACTCCCCACTGATCGAATCCTCTCATCTTGCTGATCTCGGTCCGACACGTCCACTCTTTATTATTTTCCATAGAGGTTGCCTGACCTGCTGAGTTCCTCCAGCATTTTGTGTGTGTTGTTCTCCGTTACTCCTCCTCCTCTCTGCACCTTTCTTTTCCCATTTCTGGCACCTCTCTCCCTTCCTCCATTCTTACCCATCTCTCCCATGCACTCTCACTCCCTCTGTCCCTCTCTCACCCCGACTGTTCATTGCAGTCTCTCTGTCTCCACCTTCATCACTCTCTCTCTCTCACACAACACACAGACCTCTCCCCTGTATTACTCTCGCAATCATTCCCACACTCTCCCTCACTCCAGCCCACTCCATCTCTCCCGCCTCCACGCTACTCCACTCCTTTCTATCCCCCTCTCTCCTTCCCTCCCTCTCTATCCCACCCCTGTTCCCGCTCTCCTTCTCTTGTTTGCCCAAATTTCACGTAAAAGTGTTCTCCCTCTCTGCCTCCCCAGCCTCTGTCTTTGCTCATGTTCTTACCCTCCACCTTCCTTCCTCCTTCCCTCGGTGCCTCTCTTCACCCTCTATCACTGCACCCACTCGCTCATCCCACTCTCACCCTGTTCAACCTACTTACCTGCTCTCTCCCATTCTCCCCCCTATAGTCTACCCTTTGTCTCTTAACATCTCTCTCCCTCACTCTCTTTCTCTCTTCACCACTGTCACATCTGTCCTTCGCCACAGAGAGAGGGGAAAGAGTTAGACGGAGATGGAGAGGGAGGAGTGAAACTGATCGGGTCAGCAATTGATTGTATCGGCATTGGCTTCGTTCAGTGAACCCAGCTCCGCCTTTCTCCCAGACTGCATATCCTTCCCTCCATCCGTGCATTTATAGCACACTGACAGAGAGAGAGGGGGAGACAGACAGACAGACAGACAGGGAGACAGAGAGAGAGGGAGAGACAGAAAGGGAGAGGGGGAGAGAGGGAGAGACAGCAAGAGAGGGAGAGAGAGAGGAACAGAGAGACAGAGAGAGAGGGAGACAGAAGGGAAAGAGAGTGAGTGGGAGAGGGAGACAGAGAGGGGGGAGGGGAAGAGAGACAGAGAGGGAGAGGGAGACAGAGGGGGAGAGAGAGAGGGTGTGGAGAGAGTGAGAGAGAGATAGAGGAGAGAAAGTGAGTGAGAGAGAGTGATAGAGAGTGGGGGGAGAGACAGAGGGAGAGAGAGAGAGGGACACAGAAAGAGAGTGAGACAGAGAGAGGAAGGGGAGAGGTAGAGAGAGAGGAGGAGAGGAGGGGGAGTGAGAGATGGAGACGTACAGGGAGAGGGTGAGAGTGAAATTCCTCTCCTGTCTGGTTCCATTCAGTCCTGTATCTCCATCTTCCCAGTATCTCCTGCTTCTCAACTTCCCCCGAGCTCTTTACCCGTTCTATCTCTCCTCCTTCTACACAATTACTTCTCCCCACATCTCGTCATCCCTTAGTCTCCCTCCTCCCTCGCCCCCTTCGCAATTCCCTCAGCTGTTTCTTCTCTTCCCAATGTCCTGATACTTCCCCTCGCCCTCTCCCTCCCTCTCCGCTGAGGGTTTGACAGTGAATCAGAGTCACCAGAAGTTGAGTAAATCCGTGACCTGCGGAAGCGACAGCAGGTAAAGCCTTTCGGCTGGATGAGGAGGGCGCGGGAGGAATATGTTTCATATGAGTGATGTAGGATTGAGGAAGGTAGGGAGTAAGCAGAGGGTAAGGGGTCAGTGTGAGAGTGGTGTAAGACGGAGGGAGTGGGGAGTAATGGAGGAGAGTGAGGGGGAGGGATAGTAGAGTTTGGGATGAGAGAGGAGAAGCGGAGAGAGACTAGAGAGAGGAAGGTGAGAGTGAGAAAAGAGAGAGAGAAGGACGAGATTCGGGGAAAGCGCGTAAATAGACCCTTCAGTCCGTCTGGACAGTTCCACCCGTGTTCACAGAGCCAGTGCTGTTTGCACACGGTTGGAATTTACTCCTGTAAACCTTCTCCACCCGGTGTCGGGTCGGAGCTGGAGAGCTTTGTGACCTGGTATCAACACTCCCCACCCCCTCCATTTCACCAACACAATAGAGCTGGTTACTGACATTCCTGTTTACATCAACGGCAGAGGATAAGGGGGTTGAGAGCTCCAATCTCCTGAGAGTGAACACCACTAACAGCCTGTCCTTGTCCAGCCACAAGGACACTATCGCCAAGAAAGCTCAGCGGCCTCTCTGCTTCTTCCAGAGGCTGAAGAAAATCGGCGCCTCCTGGACGACCATCATCTATTTTTACAGAACACATCCTGTGCGGAAACACAGGATTGTCAGGATTGTCTGTTGTCACGGCAACAGCACTGGCCACCACTGGAAACATTTCAGAGAGTTGTGAACAAGTTCAGTACATCATGGAAACTGTGGACACTGTTTACACATCTCTCTGCCTCGATAAAACAGTCCACGTTATCAAAGACCCCACACACGTCGAACATTCTGACTTCCTGAGAGATGGACCACTAACTTCACAATCTCCCTAATGCACTGCTGTGATTAATTGGTCTGTATGATTCGTTAAGTTAATTAATTGTCCCTTCACATTTCGCGATCCCACATTCCCAGTCCCGAGGTGATGAATTGACCTTTATGGACGCGATGCGAATCAAAAGTTATCACTGTATCTTCATTCATTGAAAGCAACTGTCCATATTTACGATCACCTCTCCTCTCTTCTTCTCTGTCCCCCCTCTCTCATTCTCTCTGCCTGTCACACACTCGCCCTCTTTCTCTCTGTCTCTCTCTCCCTCTCTCTTCCCCTTCTCTCTACCCCTCTCCTTTCCCCTCTTCTTCCCCCTCTCTTACGTCCTCACTTACCCTCTCTCTCCGCCGCCTATTCTGCAGCACACTAAACGGAAACCACAAGCCTTTATCTTCTGAGAGAACATTGAATCTTTCCAACCGACGAGAAATTATACAGCATCTGTAATCCACTGAGTGTGTAAAACCGTCTTCACAGTGCGGGGTGAGGGAGGGGTGCTGGTCTGGACGGGTGGGTGGCGGAGACAGCAAGCTACAGGAAAGGGGGAATTGGGGAGAAAACGAGAGGCAAGCGAAAGGTTAGGCATAAACGGAGTAAGGAAACAATAAGGGAAAGATGCAGGTTAGTGACTGTGTCGGGAAGAATGTTTGGAGGAAAGAGTGGGAGGGTGCAAAAGAGAATGGATGAGGAAAAGAAGAGATAGAGAAATTGAGGAATTGTATATGTATAGAGAGTGAGAGGGAGAGACGGAGAGAAGAGAGTTAAGGGGGAGTGAGAGGGAGAAAGGGGGAGAGAGAGGACTGTGGAGTAGAGTACCTGGGCACAGGTAAACATTATCTTTGAACTGTCCCACACTCACCTTGAAATCACGTCCTCTGGTAATTGAGATATTCACCTGGTGAACAAACGATGTCGGTTCTCTTCTCTCAGATCTCTACTCAGCCTCAGTCTGCCTCTGGTCTCCCCTCAGCCCCCATCGCTACAGAGGAAACAACTGAAGCCTCTCCAACCTTTCATTCCCTCTGATCCATGAGGAAACCCCTCTATTTCCAGAACATTAACTCTCACCCGATCCTCCCTCCACCGTAACAGGGTTAGAGTTCCTCCTGTTGTCAACCAACGACCAGCGGTTCTGTGGTGGCGATAGAGTCACCCGGATGGTGAGATGTGTCCAGGTGCCAGGGACAGGGATGACAACGATCAGGTCCCTGGCATTCTAAAGGGGGACGGCGAGCAACCAGACTTGTTGGTAAATATTGGTACCAATGACAGGTAGAAAATGTCAGCAGGCCCTGAAAAGAAATTTTGTGAGTTAGGTAAGGGGTTTGGGAACCGATGTGCTACCGCCGGGGATGAGGAAGTTGGTTTGTAGACAGAGACAGTATGTTGTGAGACTGCTGGCAATGAGAGGCTGCTGATAGGGCAACCTGGCAGTCGACAGGATGAGTTGCAATGGAAAAGACCCACAGAATCTAAAAGGCTGAACACAGGACTGAAGGTATTACATTTGAATGCGCGCATTGTACAGACTGACGTGGAGGAAGAGCTACAGACTGGCATACATGAGGCTGAGGGCATCACTGAAAGCGTGGCCCTGTTGGTAAACATAATAAAATCAAACCATCAGAAAGAGCTGGCATAGGGTCGGAAGGTGCTGAGTCGTTGTGGGTAGAGCTAAGGAACTGCAAGTGCAAAGAAAACCCTGGTGGAAGGTATGTGCAGACCCCCAAACAGTAGTAAGGATGTTGTCTACAAACTACAACGGGAGATAGAAAATGCAAGTCAGCAGGTCAATGTTACAATAGTCATGTGGGATTTCAGTTCACAAATAGATTGGGAAAACCTGGTTGGTGCTGGATGGCCCGAGGGAGAATTTCTAGAATGCCTGCGAGGTTGCATCAGAAAGCAGCTTGTGAATAAGCCCAGTATCGCTAAATCATATCGTTTCATTGCGGCCCGGTGGCTGGGGACCATTGCACTAAGGGATCTGCTATTCAGGATAGGGTGTGATGCAATGAATCGGGATTGAATTTGCAATTTGAGAAGGGGGAAGCACAACGTAGATGCAGTGTTGCAGTGGAATGAAGGAAACTGCAGAGGCGTGAGAGAGGAGCTGGCCAAAAGTGATTGGAAAAGACCTTTGGCACCGATAACCTCAAAGCAACAATGGGTGGAATTTCTGTGGCCTCTATTTCCTCATCTCTGTTCATGTCCTCTGCATATTTTGCAACAAAGCTATCAAATACATCATCCAAGTCGTCGCCACATAGCAGAGAATAATCAGTCCCATCACAGACCCCTGTGGAATACCACTGGACATCTGCAGCCAGACAGAAAACGCTCCATTTATTCACACGTTCTGCCTCCTGTCAATCAGCCACTGCTTTATCTGTGCTGGACTCTTTCTGTAATATCATGGGCTCGTAGCTTGTTAAACAGCCTCATGTCTGCCACCTTTTCAAAGGCCTGAAATTCAAAGTACACATCAACCGATTGTCCTTTGTCTATCCCGCTTGTTATTTCTTCAATGAATTTCAACACATTTGTCAGGAAACTATGCTGACTCCGGCCCTTTTTATCATTTGCCCAAAGTTTCCTGAAACATCATCCTTAATAATCGAATCGAACATCTTCCCAAACACTGAGGACGGACTAACTGGCCTAAAGTTTCCTTCCCTCTGCCTCTCTCGCTTCCTGAAGAGTGGAGTGACACTGTTGTACTCCCCTTTCTCCGGAATCCCTCTTCCACACCACACTGTTCCTTATTCTTCACCTATTCCCTATTCTTCCTTATCTCTCTTCATCTCCCCCCTCTGTCTTCTCCCACTTTCAATCCCCATTCTCCCTTCTTTCTCTCAAACTGCAAAAGATACCTTCACTCTCACACCCTCCCCACTCTACCTCCTCTCTCCCACTCCATACCCTGATTGTGTTCTCCTCCGTTCCATGTTCCAGTTTCTCTCTCTGCAACTGGTCCCTCTCTCTCACACTTTCCACTCCTTCCCTCTCTCACATTACCCGATCCCCCTACGTTCTCTATCATTGCACACAGCCCCTTCTCTGTGTCTGCAACTCCCCACGCTGCCTTCCTTCTCTCCCACTGCCCAACTGCCCTCACTCTCTCCCTTCCCTTCTCTCTCACACCGTCCCCACGATGGCTTCCCTCTCTCCCACTGCCCAACCGCCCTCACTCTTTCCCTTCCCTTCTCTCTCACACCGTCCCCACGCTGCCTTCCCTCTCTCCCACTGCCCAACCGCCCTCACTCTCTCCCTTCCCTTCTCTCTCACACCATCCCCATGATGGCTTCCCTCTCTCCCACTGCCCAACCGCCCTCACTCTCTCCCTTCCCTTCTCTCTCACACCGTCCCCATGATGGCTTCCCTCTCTCCCACTGTCCAACCGCTCTCACTCTCTCCATTCCCTTCTCTCTCACACCGTCCCCACGCTGACTTCCCTCTCTCCCACTGTCCAACCGCCCTCACTCTCTCCCTTCCCTTCTCTCTCACACCGTCCCCACGATGGCTTCCCTCTCTCCCACTGTCCAACCGCCCTCACTCTCTCCCTTCCCTTCTCTCTCACACCGTCCCCACGATGGCTTCCCTCTCTCCCACTGTCCAACCGCCCTCACTCTCTCCCTTCCCTTCTCTCTCACACCGTCCCCACGCTGACTTCCCTCTCTCCCACTGTCCAACCGCCCTCACTCTCTCCCTTCCCTTCTCTCTCACACCGTCCCCACGCTGCCTTCCCTCTCTCCCACTGCCCAACCACCCTCACTCTCTCCCTTCCCTTCTCTCTCACACCATCCCCACGCTGCCTTCCCTCTCTCCCACTGTCCAACCGCCCTCACTCTCTCCCTTCCCTTCTCTCTCACACCGTCCCCACGCTGCCTTCCCTCTCTCCCACTGCCCAACTGCCCTCACTCTCCCTCTCTCTTTCCTACTCCTCACACTTCATTCTCTCTCTCTGTTCTCTGTCCCCAATCCCCACGTTCCCACTCTCCACTCTCCTGCCTCTGTCCCCCACTGCCCGCACTCGCTTTTCTTTCTCACATGCATACTGCTCGGTTTCTCTCACTTTTCCCACTCTCCCTCAATTTCTTCTCCTACTCCTGAATCTCCCATCTATCTTTCTCCCTATACTTCACTTCTCCCCACTCTCGCTTCCCTTTCTCCCACTCTCCCTTCTCTTTCTCCCCACTCTCCCTTCCCTTTCTCCCACTCTCCCTTCCCTACTCACACTCTCCACTTCTCCCCACTCTCTCTTTCCCTTACCCCCACTCTCCCTTCTCCCCACTCTCCCTTCCCTTTCTCCCCACTTTCCCTTCCCTTCTCCCACTCTCCGAGTTCATCAAGCTTGTTTGTACGTTTTGATTTGACCACAGCATCTGCAGTGGACTTTGGGTTCAGCATCTAATAGCTCTTGGCTGGACACAGAGCCCAGGGGAGAATGTTCTGTAACACGGGGAAGAAAGCCAGTGCAGGCAGGCAGAATAAGATCCCCGGGTGGAGGGATGAAAGGGAGGGGTTTGAGAGTCTGGCCAGCATGCTGGCAGACCACGGGAAACCAGTGGACCGGTCGGAGCAGTTAGACCCCCGTGGCGAGAAGCTGGGCCACCACGTGGTCTCCCTCCTTCAGGAATCAGGGTTCCCCAAAGCCAGGGGGAGTCAAAGGGGTGTCTCCTGGTTGTTTGCGTCCCTGCTGAGACGCCAGGTGGTCAGAAGGACAAGGAGCTGGAAGAGCTCAGGCAACATAGGTCCTTTGAAAATAAAATTATAAAGTAATTGGGGAAAGTAAAAATTAAAATTAAAATTATTTAGAACTCCATGGAGCATGTGGGGATCCTCCGATATCCAGGCAATCTTTCTCTTCTTTCTTTCTTTTTTTTTCTTTAGACAAGGGTTAAGGGGGGGGGGTTAAGGGGAGGGGGGAGGGTTCATATTATTTTTTCTCTCTCTTACTATTTTATCATTACATTTATTCTTTGTCATTTTCAAAAAAATTAATAAATAAATAAATAAATGATAAAAAGAAGAGCTCAGGCAGCGCTGCTGGACGCCAAGGAGCTCGAGGTCAGGGGGACTGCTCCCCCAAGGAGCTGACCCAACCGGCGGATCGGTACCGTCAACGACCAGACGAGCACCCGGCCGCCTGGCTGCTCCGGCTGTGGGACGAGGGGGGCCTAACCTCAGCCTCTCCCATCAGGAGGCAAGCGGCCTGGGAAGCCTCTCTGACCAGCAGAGCACAAACAATGCGCAGCGCGCGCCACAAACAGGAGTCCGCGAGGGCACTGCCCTGCGGGATCGGGTAGTGACCGCGGTGAGAGCCCGATATCCCACCCTTCTGGAGTGGGATCTCCACAGGCGGCCGCAATGGGGTACGGTCAGCGATGACACTACCCTGCGGGATCAGGTAGTGACCGCGGTGAGAGCCCGATATCCCACCCTTCTGGAGTGGGATCCCCACAGGCGGCCGAATGGGGTACGGTCAGCGAGGGCACTACCCTGCGGGATCGGGTAGTGACCACGGTGAGAGCCCGATATTCCACCCTTCTGGAGTGGGATCCCCACAGGCGGCCGCAATGGGGTACGGTCAGCGAGGGCACTACCCTGCGGGATCGGGTAGTGACCGCGGTGAGAGCCCGATATCCCACCCTTCTGGAGTGGGATCCCCACAGGCGGCCGCAATGGGGTACGGTCAGCGAGGGCACTACCTGCGGGATCAGGTAGTGACCGCGGTGAGAGCCCGATATCCCACCCTTCTGGAGTGGGATCTCCACAGGCGGCCGCAATGTGGTACGGTCAGCGAGGGCACTACCCTGCGGGATCGGGTACCGTCAGCGAGGGCACTACCCTGCGGGATCGGGTAGTGACCGCGGTGAGAGCCCGATATCCCTCCCTTCTGGAGTGGCATCTCCACAGGCGGCCGCAATGGGGTACGGTCAGCGAGGGCACTACCCTGCGGGATCGGGTAGTGACCGCGGAGAGAGCCCGATACCCCACCCTTCTGGAGTGGGATCTCCACAGGCGGCCGCAATGGGGTACGGTCAGCGAGGGCACTACCCTGCGGGATCGGGTAGTGACCGCGGTCAGGGCCTGATATCCCACCATTCTGGAGTGGGATCCCCACAGGCGGCCGCAATGGGGTACGGTCAGCGTGGGCACTACCCTGCGGGATCGGGTAGTGACCGCGGTGAGAGCCCGATATCACACCCTTCTGGAGTGGGATCCCCACAGGCGGCCGCAATGGGGTACGGTCAGCGAGGGCACTACCCTGCGGGATCGGGTCGTGACGGCTGTTATGCCTGCAGCCCCCTCCTTTGTGAGAATCGCAAGATCACTGTTGGGTTGGGTCAGGGGGCGCAGGAAATGAGAGAGAGACGTGCGGAATGTCTCGTTCCCCGGCGATGTAAAGCTACGGGACATGTCCATTGTCTCCTGGAGACAAATTTGTGGATTGAGATACTATGCTACGTGCTACTCCCTCAGGCAAAGTGGGCTGGTTGAGGGAGAGATTGCATCACCCCAACCTGATTGACATCTACGACCCTGCGAGTCTGATTAAAAGAGGGTCTGTAGATAGATAGATAGATAGATACTTTATTCATCCCCATGGGGAAATTCAACTTTTTTCCAATGTCCCATACACTTGTTGTAGCAAAACTAATTACATACAATACTTAACTCAGTAAAAAATATGATATGCATCTAAATCACTATCTCAAAAAGCATTAAAAATAGCTTTTAAAAAGTTCTTAAGTCCTGGCGGTAGAATTGTAAAGCCTAATGGCATTGGGGAGTATTGACCTCTTCATCCTGTCTGAGGAGCATTGCATCGATAGTAACCTGTCGCAGAAACTGCTTCTCTGTCTCTGGATGGTGCTATGTAGAGGATGTTCAGAGTTATCCATAATTGACCGTAGCCTACTCAGCGCCCTTCGCTCAGCTACTGATGTTAAACTCTCCAGTACTTTGCCCACGACAGAGCCCGCCTTCCTTACCAGCTTATTAAGACGTGAGGCGTCCCTCTTCTTAATGCTTCCTCCCCAACACGCCACCACAAAGAAGAGGGCGCTCTCCACAACTGATCTATAGAACATCTTCAGCATCTCACTACAGACATTGAATGACGCCAACCTTCTTAGGAAGTACAGTCGACTCTGTGCCTTCCTGCACAAGGCATCTGTGTTGGCAGTCCAGTCTAGCTTCTCGTCTAACTGTACTCCCAGATACTTGTAGGGCTTAACCTGCTCCACACGTTCTCCATTAATGATCACTGGATTAATGATCACTATTCAGGATAGGGTGTGATACAATGAATCGGGATTGAATTTGCAATTTGAGAAGGGGAAGCACAACGTAGATGCAGTGTTGCAGTGGAATGAAGGAAACTGCAGAGGCGTGAGAGAGGAGCTGGCCAAAAGTGATTGGAAAAGACCTTTGGCACCGATAACCTCAAAGCAACAATGGGTGGAATTTCTGTGGCCTCTATTTCCTCATCTCTGTTCATGTCCTCTGCAGATTTTGCAGCAAAGCCATCAAAGACATCATCCAAGTCATCGCCATATAGCAGAGAATAATCGGTCCATCACAGACCCCTGTGGAATGCCACTGGACATCTGCAGCCAGACAGAAAACGCTCCATTTATTCACACGTTCTGCCTCCTGTCAATCAGCCACTGCTTTATCTGTGCGAGACTCTTTCTGTAATATCATGGGCTCGTAGCTTGTTAAACAGCCTCATGTCTGCCACCTTTCCAAAGGCCTGAAATTCAAAGTACACAACATCAACCGATTGTCCTTTGTCTATCCCGCTTGTTATTTCTTCAGTGAATTTCAACAGATTTGTCAGGAAGCTATGCTGACTCCGGCCCTTTTTATCATTTGCCCAAAGTTTCCTGAGACATCATCCTTAATAATCGAATCCAACATCTTCCCAAACACTGAGGACAGACTAACTGGCCTAAAGTTTCCTTCCCTCTGCCTCTCTCGCTTCTTGAAGAGTGGAGTGACACTGTTGTACTCCCCTTTCTCCGGAATCCCTCTTCCACACCACACTGGTCTCTACTCTTCACCTATTCCCTATTCTTCCTTATCTCTCTTCATCTCCCCCCTCTGTCTTCTCCCACTTTCATCCCCACTCTCCCTTCTTTCTCTCAAACTGCAAAAGATACCTTCACTCTCACACCCTCCCCACTCTACCTCCTCTCTCCCACTCCGTACCCTGATTGTGTTCTCCTCCGCTCCATGTTCCAGATTCTCTCTCTGCAACTGGTCCCTCTCTCTCACACTCTCCACTCCTTCCCTCTCTCACATTACCCGATCCCCCTACGTTCTCTATCATTGCACACAGCCCCTTCTCTGTGTCTGCAACTCCCCACGCTGCCTTCCCTCTCTCCCACTGCCCAACCGCCCTCACTCTTTCCCTTCCCTTCTCTCTCACACCGTCCCCACGATGGCTTCCCTCTCTCCCACTGCCCAACCGCCCTCACTCTTTCCCTTCCCTTCTCTCTCACACCGTCCCCACGATGGCTTCCCTCTCTCCCACTGTCCAACCGCCCTCACTCTCTCCCTTCCCTTCTCTCTCACACCGTCCCCACGCTGACTTCCCTCTCTCCCACTGTCCAACCGCCCTCACTCTCTCCCTTCCCTTCTCTCTCACACCGTCCCCACGCTGCCTTCCCTCTCTCCCACTGTCCAACCGCCCTCACTCTCTCCCTTCCCTTCTCTCTCACACCATCCCCACGCTGACTTCCCTCTCTCCCACTGTCCAACCGCCCTCACTCTCTCCCTTCCCTTCTCTCTCACACCGTCCCCACGCTGACTTCCCTCTCTCCCACTGTCCAACCGCTCTCACTCTCTCCATTCCCTTCTCTCTCACACCGTCCCCACGCTGACTTCCCTCTCTCCCACTGTCCAACCGCCCTCACTCTCTCCCTTCCCTTCTCTCTCACACCGTCCCCACGATGGCTTCCCTCTCTCCCACTGTCCAACCGCCCTCACTCTCTCCCTTCCCTTCTCTCTCACACCGTCCCCACGATGGCTTCCCTCTCTCCCACTGTCCAACCGCCCTCACTCTCTCCCTTCCCTTCTCTCTCACACCGTCCCCACGCTGACTTCCCTCTCTCCCACTGTCCAACCGCCCTCACTCTCTCCCTTCCCTTCTCTCTCACACCGTCCCCACGCTGCCTTCCCTCTCTCCCACTGCCCAACCACCCTCACTCTCTCCCTTCCCTTCTCTCTCACACCATCCCCACGCTGCCTTCCCTCTCTCCCACTGCCCAACTGCCCTCACTCTCCCTCTCTCTTTCCTACTCCTCACACTTCATTCTCTCTCTCTGTTCTCTGTCCCCAATCCCCACGTTCCCACTCTCCACTCTCCTGCCTCTGTCCCCCACTGCCCGCACTCGCTTTTCTTTCTCACATGCATACTGCTCGGTTTCTCTCACTTTTCCCACTCTCCCTCAATTTCTTCTCCTACTCCTGAATCTCCCATCTATCTTTCTCCCTATACTTCACTTCTCCCCACTCTCGCTTCCCTTTCTCCCACTCTCCCTTCTCTTTCTCCCCACTCTCCCTTCCCTTTCTCCCACTCTCCCTTCCCTACTCACACTCTCCACTTCTCCCCACTCTCTCTTTCCCTTACCCCCACTCTCCCTTCTCCCCACTCTCCCTTCCCTTTCTCCCCACTTTCCCTTCCCTTCTCCCACTCTCCGAGTTCATCAAGCTTGTTTGTACGTTTTGATTTGACCACAGCATCTGCAGTGGACTTTGGGTTCAGCATCTAATAGCTCTTGGCTGGACACAGAGCCCAGGGGAGAATGTTCTGTAACACGGGGAAGAAAGCCAGTGCAGGCAGGCAGAATAAGATCCCCGGGTGGAGGGATGAAAGGGAGGGGTTTGAGAGTCTGGCCAGCATGCTGGCAGACCACGGGAAACCAGTGGACCGGTCGGAGCAGTTAGACCCCCGTGGCGAGAAGCTGGGCCACCACGTGGTCTCCCTCCTTCAGGAATCAGGGTTCCCCAAAGCCAGGGGGAGTCAAAGGGGTGTCTCCTGGTTGTTTGCGTCCCTGCTGAGACGCCAGGTGGTCAGAAGGACAAGGAGCTGGAAGAGCTCAGGCAACATAGGTCCTTTGAAAATAAAATTATAAAGTAATTGGGGAAAGTAAAAATTAAAATTAAAATTATTTAGAACTCCATGGAGCATGTGGGGATCCTCCGATATCCAGGCAATCTTTCTCTTCTTTCTTTCTTTTTTTTTCTTTAGACAAGGGTTAAGGGGGGGGGGGTTAAGGGGAGGGGGGAGGGTTCATATTATTTTTTCTCTCTCTTACTATTTTATCATTACATTTATTCTTTGTCATTTTCAAAAAAATTAATAAATAAATAAATAAATGATAAAAAGAAGAGCTCAGGCAGCGCTGCTGGACGCCAAGGAGCTCGAGGTCAGGGGGACTGCTCCCCCAAGGAGCTGACCCAACCGGCGGATCGGTACCGTCAACGACCAGACGAGCACCCGGCCGCCTGGCTGCTCCGGCTGTGGGACGAGGGGGGCCTAACCTCAGCCTCTCCCATCAGGAGGCAAGCGGCCTGGGAAGCCTCTCTGACCAGCAGAGCACAAACAATGCGCAGCGCGCGCCACAAACAGGAGTCCGCGAGGGCACTGCCCTGCGGGATCGGGTAGTGACCGCGGTGAGAGCCCGATATCCCACCCTTCTGGAGTGGGATCTCCACAGGCGGCCGCAATGGGGTACGGTCAGCGATGACACTACCCTGCGGGATCAGGTAGTGACCGCGGTGAGAGCCCGATATCCCACCCTTCTGGAGTGGGATCCCCACAGGCGGCCGAATGGGGTACGGTCAGCGAGGGCACTACCCTGCGGGATCGGGTAGTGACCACGGTGAGAGCCCGATATTCCACCCTTCTGGAGTGGGATCCCCACAGGCGGCCGCAATGGGGTACGGTCAGCGAGGGCACTACCCTGCGGGATCGGGTAGTGACCGCGGTGAGAGCCCGATATCCCACCCTTCTGGAGTGGGATCCCCACAGGCGGCCGCAATGGGGTACGGTCAGCGAGGGCACTACCTGCGGGATCAGGTAGTGACCGCGGTGAGAGCCCGATATCCCACCCTTCTGGAGTGGGATCTCCACAGGCGGCCGCAATGTGGTACGGTCAGCGAGGGCACTACCCTGCGGGATCGGGTACCGTCAGCGAGGGCACTACCCTGCGGGATCGGGTAGTGACCGCGGTGAGAGCCCGATATCCCTCCCTTCTGGAGTGGCATCTCCACAGGCGGCCGCAATGGGGTACGGTCAGCGAGGGCACTACCCTGCGGGATCGGGTAGTGACCGCGGAGAGAGCCCGATACCCCACCCTTCTGGAGTGGGATCTCCACAGGCGGCCGCAATGGGGTACGGTCAGCGAGGGCACTACCCTGCGGGATCGGGTAGTGACCGCGGTCAGGGCCTGATATCCCACCATTCTGGAGTGGGATCCCCACAGGCGGCCGCAATGGGGTACGGTCAGCGTGGGCACTACCCTGCGGGATCGGGTAGTGACCGCGGTGAGAGCCCGATATCACACCCTTCTGGAGTGGGATCCCCACAGGCGGCCGCAATGGGGTACGGTCAGCGAGGGCACTACCCTGCGGGATCGGGTCGTGACGGCTGTTATGCCTGCAGCCCCCTCCTTTGTGAGAATCGCAAGATCACTGTTGGGTTGGGTCAGGGGGCGCAGGAAATGAGAGAGAGACGTGCGGAATGTCTCGTTCCCCGGCGATGTAAAGCTACGGGACATGTCCATTGTCTCCTGGAGACAAATTTGTGGATTGAGATACTATGCTACGTGCTACTCCCTCAGGCAAAGTGGGCTGGTTGAGGGAGAGATTGCATCACCCCAACCTGATTGACATCTACGACCCTGCGAGTCTGATTAAAAGAGGGTCTGTAGATAGATAGATAGATAGATACTTTATTCATCCCCATGGGGAAATTCAACTTTTTTCCAATGTCCCATACACTTGTTGTAGCAAAACTAATTACATACAATACTTAACTCAGTAAAAAATATGATATGCATCTAAATCACTATCTCAAAAAGCATTAAAAATAGCTTTTAAAAAGTTCTTAAGTCCTGGCGGTAGAATTGTAAAGCCTAATGGCATTGGGGAGTATTGACCTCTTCATCCTGTCTGAGGAGCATTGCATCGATAGTAACCTGTCGCAGAAACTGCTTCTCTGTCTCTGGATGGTGCTATGTAGAGGATGTTCAGAGTTATCCATAATTGACCGTAGCCTACTCAGCGCCCTTCGCTCAGCTACTGATGTTAAACTCTCCAGTACTTTGCCCACGACAGAGCCCGCCTTCCTTACCAGCTTATTAAGACGTGAGGCGTCCCTCTTCTTAATGCTTCCTCCCCAACACGCCACCACAAAGAAGAGGGCGCTCTCCACAACTGATCTATAGAACATCTTCAGCATCTCACTACAGACATTGAATGACGCCAACCTTCTTAGGAAGTACAGTCGACTCTGTGCCTTCCTGCACAAGGCATCTGTGTTGGCAGTCCAGTCTAGCTTCTCGTCTAACTGTACTCCCAGATACTTGTAGGGCTTAACCTGCTCCACACGTTCTCCATTAATGATCACTGGATTAATGATCACTATTCAGGATAGGGTGTGATACAATGAATCGGGATTGAATTTGCAATTTGAGAAGGGGAAGCACAACGTAGATGCAGTGTTGCAGTGGAATGAAGGAAACTGCAGAGGCGTGAGAGAGGAGCTGGCCAAAAGTGATTGGAAAAGACCTTTGGCACCGATAACCTCAAAGCAACAATGGGTGGAATTTCTGTGGCCTCTATTTCCTCATCTCTGTTCATGTCCTCTGCAGATTTTGCAGCAAAGCCATCAAAGACATCATCCAAGTCATCGCCATATAGCAGAGAATAATCGGTCCATCACAGACCCCTGTGGAATGCCACTGGACATCTGCAGCCAGACAGAAAACGCTCCATTTATTCACACGTTCTGCCTCCTGTCAATCAGCCACTGCTTTATCTGTGCGAGACTCTTTCTGTAATATCATGGGCTCGTAGCTTGTTAAACAGCCTCATGTCTGCCACCTTTCCAAAGGCCTGAAATTCAAAGTACACAACATCAACCGATTGTCCTTTGTCTATCCCGCTTGTTATTTCTTCAGTGAATTTCAACAGATTTGTCAGGAAGCTATGCTGACTCCGGCCCTTTTTATCATTTGCCCAAAGTTTCCTGAGACATCATCCTTAATAATCGAATCCAACATCTTCCCAAACACTGAGGACAGACTAACTGGCCTAAAGTTTCCTTCCCTCTGCCTCTCTCGCTTCTTGAAGAGTGGAGTGACACTGTTGTACTCCCCTTTCTCCGGAATCCCTCTTCCACACCACACTGGTCTCTACTCTTCACCTATTCCCTATTCTTCCTTATCTCTCTTCATCTCCCCCCTCTGTCTTCTCCCACTTTCATCCCCACTCTCCCTTCTTTCTCTCAAACTGCAAAAGATACCTTCACTCTCACACCCTCCCCACTCTACCTCCTCTCTCCCACTCCGTACCCTGATTGTGTTCTCCTCCGCTCCATGTTCCAGATTCTCTCTCTGCAACTGGTCCCTCTCTCTCACACTCTCCACTCCTTCCCTCTCTCACATTACCCGATCCCCCTACGTTCTCTATCATTGCACACAGCCCCTTCTCTGTGTCTGCAACTCCCCACGCTGCCTTCCCTCTCTCCCACTGCCCAACCGCCCTCACTCTTTCCCTTCCCTTCTCTCTCACACCGTCCCCACGATGGCTTCCCTCTCTCCCACTGCCCAACCGCCCTCACTCTTTCCCTTCCCTTCTCTCTCACACCGTCCCCACGATGGCTTCCCTCTCTCCCACTGTCCAACCGCCCTCACTCTCTCCCTTCCCTTCTCTCTCACACCGTCCCCACGCTGACTTCCCTCTCTCCCACTGTCCAACCGCCCTCACTCTCTCCCTTCCCTTCTCTCTCACACCGTCCCCACGCTGCCTTCCCTCTCTCCCACTGTCCAACCGCCCTCACTCTCTCCCTTCCCTTCTCTCTCACACCATCCCCACGCTGACTTCCCTCTCTCCCACTGTCCAACCGCCCTCACTCTCTCCCTTCCCTTCTCTCTCACACCGTCCCCACGCTGCCTTCCCTCTGTCCCACTGCCCAACTGCCCTCACTCTCCCTCTCTCTTTCCTACTCCTCACACTTCATTCTCTCTCTCTGTTCTCTGTCCCCAATCCCCACGTTCCCACTCTCCACTCTCCTGCCTCTGTCCCCCACTGCCCGCACTCGCTTTTCTTTCTCACATGCACACTGCTCGGTTTCTCTCACTTTTCCCACTCTCCCTCAATTTCTTCTCCTACTCCTGAATCTCCCATCTATCTTTCTCCCTATACTTCACTTCTCCCCACTCTCGCTTCCCTTTCTCCCACTCTCCCTTCTCTTTCTCCCCACTCTCCCTTCCCTTTCTTCGACTCTCCCTTCCCTTCTCACACTCTCCACTTCTCCCCACTCTCGCTTCCCTTTCTCCCACTCTCCCTTCTCTTTCTCCCCACTCTCCCTTCCCTTTCTCCCACTCTCCCTTCCCTACTCACACTCTCCACTTCTCCCCACTCTCCCTTCCCTTTCTTCGACTCTCCCTTCCCTTCTCACACTCTCCACTTCTCCCCACTCTCTCTTTCCCTTACTCCCACTCTCCCTTCTCCCCACTTTCCCTTCCCTTCTCCCACTCTCCGAGTTCATCAAGCTTGTTTGTACGTTTTGATTTCACCACAGCATCTGCAGTGGACTTTGGGTTCAGCATCTAATAGCTCTTGGCTGGACACAGAGCACAGGGGAGAATGTTCTGTAACACGGGGAAGAAAGCCAGTGCAGGCAGGCAGAATAAGATCCCCGGGTGGACGGATGAAAGGGAGGGGTTTGAGAGTCTGGCCAGCATGCTGGCAGACCACGGGAAACCAGTGGACCGGTCGGAGCAGTTAGACCCCCGTGGCGAGAAGCTGGGCCACCACGTGGTCTCCCTCCTTAAGGAATCAGGGTTCCCCAAAGCCCGGGGGGGGGGGGTTCAAAGGGGTGTCTCCTGGTTGTTTGCGTCCCTGCTGAGACACCAGGTGGTCAGAAGGACAAGGAGCTGGAAGAGCTCAGGCAACATAGGTCCTTTGAAAATAAAATTATAAAGTAATTGGGGAAAGTAAAAATTAAAATTAAAATTATTTTGAACTCCATGGAGCATGTGGGGATCCTCCGATATCCAGGCAATCTTTCTCTTCTTTCTTTCTTTTTTTTTCTTTACACAAGGGTTAAGGGGGTGTTAAGGGGAGGGGGGAGGGTTAATATTATTTTTTTTCTCTCTTACTATTTTATCATTACATTTATTCTTTGTAATTTTCTAAAAATTTAATAAATAAATAAATGATAAAAAGAAGATCTCAGGCAGCGCTGCTGGACGCCGAGGAGCTCGAGGTCAGGGGGACTTCTCCCCCGAGGAGCTCGAGGTCAGGGGGACTTCTCCCCCGAGGAGCTCGAGGTCAGGGGGACTTCTCCCCCGAGGAGCTCGAGGTCAGGGGGACTTCTCCCCCGAGGAGCTCGAGGTCAGGGGGACTTCTCCCCCGAGGAGCTCGAGGTCAGGGGGACTTCTCCCCCGAGGAGCTCGAGGTCAGGGGGACTTCTCCCCCGAGGAGCTCGAGGTCAGGGGGACTTCTCCCCCAAGGAGCTCGAGGTCAGGGGAACTTCTCCCCCAAGGAGCTCGAGGTCAGGGGGACTTCTCCCCCGAGGAGCTCGAGGTCGGGGGGACTTCTCCCCCGAGGAGCTCGAGGTCAGGGGGACTTCTCCCCCAAGGAGCTCGGGGTCAGGGGGACTTCTCCCCCAAGGAGCTCGAGGTCAAGGGGACTTCTCCCCCAAGGAGCTCGAGGTCAGGGGGACTTCTCCCCCGAGGAGCCCGAGGTCAGGGGGACTTCTCCCCCAAGGAGCTCGAGGTCAGTGGGACTTCTCCCCCGAGGAGCCCGAGGTCAGGGGGACTTCTCCCCCGAGGAGCTCGAGGTCAGGGGGACTTCTCCCCCAAGGAGCCCGAGGTCAGGGGGACTTCTCCCCCAAGGAGCCCGAGGTCAGGGGGACTTCTCCCCAAAGGAGCTGACCCAACCGGCGGATCGGTACCGTCAACGACCAGACGAGCACCCGACTGCCTGGTTGCTCCGGCTGTGGGACGAGGGGGGCCCAACCTCAGCCTCTCCCATCAGGAGGTAAGCGGCCTGGGAAGCCTCTCTGACCAGCAGAGCACAAACAATGCGCTGCGGGCGCCACAAACAGGAGACAGCGAGGGCACTGCCCTGCGGGATCGGGTAGTGACCGCGGTGAGAGCCCGATATCCCACCCTTCTGGAGTTGGATCCCCACAGGCGGCCGCAATGGGGAACGGTCAGCGAGGGCACTACCCTGCGGGATCGGGTAGTGACCGCGGTGAGAGCCCGGTATCCCACCCTTCTGGAGTGGGATCTCCACAGGCGGCCGCAATGGGATACGGTCAGCGAGGGCACTGCCCTGCGGGATCGGGTAGTGACCGCGGTGAGAGCCCGATATCCCACCCTTCTGGAGTGGGATCCCCACAGGCGGCCGCAATGGGGAACGGTCAGCGAGGGCACTACCCTGCGGGATCGGGTAGTGACCGCGGTGAGAGCCCGGTATCCCACCCTTCTGGAGTGGGATCCCCACAGGCGGCCGCAATGGGGAACGGTCAGCGAGGGCACTACCCTGCGGGATCGGGTAGTGACCGCGGTGAGAGCCCGATATCCCACCCTTCTGGAGTGGGATCCCCACAGGCGGCCGCAATGGGGTACGGTCAGCGAGGGCACTGCCCTGCGGGATCGGGTAGTGACCGCGGTGAGAGCCCGGTATCCCACCCTTCTGGAGTGGGATCCCCACTGGCGGCCGCAATGGGGTACGGTCAGCGAGGGCACTACCCTGCGGGATCGGGTAGTGACCGCGGTGAGAGCCCGGTATCCCACCCTTCTGGAGTGGGATCCCCACAGGCGGCCGCAATGGGGAACGGTCAGCGATGTCACTACCCTGCGGGATCGGGTAGTGACCGCGGTGAGAGCCCGATATCCCACCCTTCTGGAGTGGGATCCCCACAGGCGGCCGCAATGGGGTACGGTCAGCGAGGGCACTACCCTGCGGGATCGGGTAGTGACCGCGGTGAGAGCCCGATATCCCACCCTTCTGGAGTGGGATCCCCACAGGCGGCCGCAATGGGGTACGGTCAGCGAGGGCACTACCCTGCGGGATCAGGTAGTGACCGCGGTGAGAGCCCGATATCCCTCCCTTCTGGAGTGGGATCCCCACAGGCGGCCGCAATGGGGTACGGTCAGCGAGGGCACTACCCTGCGGGATCGGGTCGTGACGGCTGTTATGTCTGCAGCCACCTCCTTTGTGAGAATCGCAAGATCACTGTTGGGTTGGGTCAGGGGGCCCAGGAAATGAGAGAGAGAGACGTGCGGAATGTCTCGTTCCCCGGCGATGTAAAGCTACGGGACATGTCCATTGTCTCCTGGAGACAAATTTGTGGATTGAGATACTATGCTACGTGCTACTCCCTCAGGCAAAGTGGGCTGGTTGAGGGAGAGATTGCATCACCCCAACCTGATTGACATCTACGACCCTGCGAGTCAGGATAAAAGAGGGTCTGTAGATAGATAGATAGATAGATAGATAGATAGATACTTTATTCATCCCCATGGGGAAATTCAACTTTTTTCCAATGTCCCATACACTTGTTGTAGCAAAACTAATTACATACAATACTTAACTCAGTAAAAAATATGATATGCATCTAAATCACTATCTCAAAAAGCATTAATAATAGCTTTTAAAAAGTTCTTAAGTCCTGGCGGTAGAATTGTAAAGCCTAATGGCATTGGGGAGTATTGACCTCTTCATCCTGTCTGAGGAGCATTGCATCGATAGTAACCTGTCGCTGAAACTGCTTCTCTGTCTCTGGATGGTGCTATGTAGAGGATGTTCAGAGTTATCCATAATTGACCGTAGCCTACTCAGCGCCCTTCGCTCAGCTACCGATGTTAAACTCTCCAGTACTTTGCCCACGACAGAGCCCGCCTTCCTTACCAGCTTATTAAGACGTGAGGCGTCCCTCTTCTTAATGCTTCCTCCCCAACACGCCACCACAAAGAAGAGGGCGCTCTCCACAACTGATCTATAGAACATCTTCAGCATCTCACTACAGACATTGAATGACGCCAACCTTCTTAGGAAGTACAGTCGACTCTGTGCCTTCCTGCACAAGGCATCTGTGTTGGCAGTCCAGTCTAGCTTCTCGTCTAACTGTACTCCCAGATACTTGTAGGTCTTAACCTGCTCCACACATTCTCCATTAATGATCACTGGCTCCATATGAGGCCTAGATCTCCTAAAGTCCACCACCATCTCCTTGGTCTTGGTGATATTGAGACGCAGGTAGATTGAGTTGCACCATATCACAAAGTCCTGTATCAGTTTCCTATACTCCTCCTCCTGTCCTGCAGGAACAGCCCCTCAGACGCACCAGAAGAAACGCTAGCGATCCCGTAATAGCGGGAAGCCATTTTGAAGGAGGCTACGTGCGTTCAGTTCCGTTGCCTGGCACTGCTGGCTGGAACCACGGAAAACGGCTTTTAGCTAACAACGGGGAAAGCAACTCCCCCGACTCAAAGGATTGGCATCATAAAAGACCTGGGCAAGTTTAAACCGTCTCTCTTGAACCCAAAACGCTGCAGATTGAATGAACTAACAGTGACTGTTATATTTCCATTGGACAATACATTATCCCCTAGACAACGATAGAGCTAATTCTTATTGATAATTATTATACACGCGCTTTTTTAGATTTAGTATTGACGACGTATATTATCTGTATGTTTGCATTAATCTTATTTTTGTGCCCCTTTATCAATAAATACTTTTAAAAATAGTACCATTAGACTTCAACGGACCTCTCTACCTTTGCTGGTAAGTGACCCAGTTTCGGGGTACGTAACACGGCGGTGAGAGCCCGATATCGCACCCTTCTGGAGTGGGATCTCCACAGGCAGCCGCAATTGGGTACGGTCAGCGAGGGCACCCGGGTTATCAGGGAATGGGCACTGGTCAACGGCATCTGTCAAGGTGCCTGCGACCGCAACTTCCTCGAAGACACAGGAGTGACCGGTGCCCCAGCAGGATACCCGGTCACTACCACGCGTCCCGACTTGAGTCAGTCATCCTGCCCCCCATGGCACCAGCCAGCGGTAGGACCGTACGGGAGGCCATCACCCTCCTGGAGGGACTGGAATATATGCAGAGGGGGGCATCCACCCAGGTCCACAAGACCGAGGCAAGGGTTCCAAACACTACCCCTCCCCGCTTTACACGCAGGCAGCTGTACACAGACCTGCTGTGTGCAGGGGTGGACCGTGACAGCATAGATGGCATCCCCACCCCAACCTATATACCCTGTGGAAGGAGCACTACAGGGGAAAAACTAACTACAATAAGACCACCATCTGCCCCGGCAACCCAGGGGGCACCCCCAGCCCCCAAACCTCCCAGCCAGACCATGCCCACACCAATGCACCCTCTGCACCTCCCTTACCTGAAACTGCTTCGCCTGCCCTCAAGACAGAACTCAGAGATTTCCTGAGACAGGAAATGTCCCACCTCAACCATCAACGCGCCTCACCACAGGGGTGGCAGACCTTCTCCCTCTTCCCCCCCCCATAGGATGAAGGCCAGGGCCCCTGGTGCATTTGCTCTCTCGCCCTCTCCCGCCCGGGGGACCTGAGGCCACATATACCTGTCGTAGTACACTGGGGAAAGGGAAACACGCAGAGGTGGATGGCACTTGTCGATACAGGTGCCCAGCACACCATCCTCCCAGGCAATCCCGCCGCATAGCGCGCTACAGCCCCTTCGAGCGCCAGCTACTAGCCTGTTACCTGGCGTTCATCGACACAGAACACCAAACAGGCCCCGACCCTGTCGTCCTCCGCCCCCATCTCCCCATAATGCGATGGGTCAAGTCCCCTGATTCCTCCCACAAAGAGGGCCGTCCTCCATTGTCCAGTGGAAGCTACATTGCGGAGCGGGCTGAACCCGGTCCTGAAGGGGTCAGCCGCCTCCATGAACAAGTCATGGCTTCCCCCCAGTCCGAGGACCCTGCCCCGGACATCCCCAAGGTACAACCCTCCTCAGCGTGTTGGGGTCAACCCTTCGATTCCCTCCATCCCGACGACAAACTGCACGCCTGGTTCACAGACGGCTCCAGCCGCTGGAAAGGGGGAAACCATTGTGGACAGCGGCAGCACTTCATCCCGCCACGGGCAAAATTAACCACAGAGAGGGAGGGGGGTTCCAGTCAACTTGCCGAGCTGGCAGCAGTAACCCTCCCCCTCCAAAACACCACCGGACCAATCCACATCTACACTGACTCCTGGGCTAATGGCATTGCGGTGTGGATGGCCACACCGGGAGCACCGGATGCACTCCGGCCCTCACCCCATCCTCCCGTCACCACAACAGGGACCGTGTTCCCCTCGTCCTCACCTACCACCCCACCAGCCTCCGGATCCAGCATATTATCCTCCGCCACCTTCTACAGGACCCCACCACTAAGCACATCTTTCCCTCTCTACCCCTCTCTGCTTTTCGCAGGGATCGTTCCCTCCGCGACTCCCTGGTCCACACGTCCCTCCCCACAGATCTCCCACCGGGTACTTATCCCTGCAAGCGTAAGTGCTACACCTGTCCCTACACCTCATCTCTTACCACCATTCAGGGCCCCAAACAGTCCTTCCAGGTGAGGCAACACCTCACTTGTGAGTCTGTTGGGGCATCTATTCCATCCGGTGCTCCCGGTGCGGCCTCCTCTACATCGGCGAGACCCGACGCAGATTGGGGGACCGCTTCGTCGAGCACCTCCGCTCCGTCCGCCACAACAGACAGGATCTCCCAGTTGCCACCCACTTCAACTCTGCTTCACATTCCCATTCGGTTATGTCCATACATGGCCTCCTCTACTGCCATGATGAGGCTAAACTCAGGTTGGAGGAACACCTCATCTACCGTCTGGGTAGTCTCCAGCCCCTTGTCATGAACACCAAATTCTCCAACTTCCGGTAATTACCTCCCCCTCCCTTCCCCCATCCCACTTTCTCTCTGCCTTCTCTTCCAGCTGCCTATCACCTCTCTCATGATTCTGCCTTCTTCTACTACCCATAGTGCTTTCCCCTTACATTCCTTCTTCACCTTTCCTGCCTATCCCCTCCGTGCTTACCCTCCCCCACCCCTCGATCTTTCCTCTGATTGGTTTTTCACCTGGCACCTACCAGCCTTCTCCTTCCGACCCTCACCCACCTTCTTTGTAGGGCCCCTGCCCCCTCCTTCTTCAGTCCTGACGAAGGGCCTCGGCCCAAAACGTTGACTGCTCGTTTCCACGGACGCTGCCTGAGCTGCTGAGTTCCTCCAGCTTGTTTGTATGTGTTGATCTTCATTTAACTGTGTTTCCTAATATGATCTTCCAAACACAAAACTGATTCAAAAGTTCTCCGAATTCCCGTCTGATAAAACGTGAAATCAACTCTTTTATCAAAAATAAAATGCAACCTCTCGATTACCACACATTCCACAAGTTTTCATAAATGAGACGTTCATGATATTGGCCTAAAACAAGGAGGATCAGACGGGGAGCTGAAAGATTTAGAATGGACACTATGACAACAACCATTTTCCAGGAGGAAAGTGGATGGCCAAACCTCGAAATACAATTCAAAAAGTTAATATTTTCACACAAGAAGCTACATACATACCTGTTGAATCAAGAATTTCTACAAGTGTGTCATACATTTTATACCCATTCACAACTCTATACTCTGCCCCTTTCCTTATAAAACTGGCAACATCACCCCTCCACCAACTAACCTGTCAAGCCAAACGACAATATATTCCGTGCACAGGAATAAAAACTTAAAATGTGCAGGTTTCCTGAACAGATATAACATCGGAAGAGTCTGACAAATCAGAAATAAACATCTTAAAGTCTTGACCATTATAAATCAGATTTATTGCATTTCATTGATATATTTTAATACTATTATGTATGTTCACAAGTAGACTGGGATACAGATACCCCACCCAACACAACTTCATTTGAAGCTTCCCACAAAACACCACTTACACCGAGATACCTTTCTGCAGCTTTCACAATAATTTTAATTTCTTCAGTAGGATGAGATGTTTGAGCAGTACAATTCACCACTTTGGTTATAAACATTACAAAATTCATTTTATCCAGCAGTGAAGTATCTTTGGTGAGAGAACTGTGATGCCGGCATATATCCACTGACGTCACAGTCTGTTCTCTGAGTGGGATCACTTTATCCAGTTTACCTGCCCTGCTTGCTGTACTTGTCCTTGAACAGGCCATTCTGCTCACTGTGTTGTTCTGAACCCATTGAACTGGTCATTTCATGCCTTACTAAACCAATCCCTTCTGCCTACACAAGGAACACATCCCTGCATTCTCCTCACATTCACGTGGTATCTAATAGCCTCCATCACATCTGCCTCCCCCACCACCCCTGACATTCACTCCAGACACCCACCACGATGGGAATGGAAAACAAAACTTGAAACGCAAATCTCCTTTAAACATCCCGAGTCAGGTTTTTAACATCATTGTCTTTTAATAATTGTTCTTTTCCAACAGCAGCTATGCAGAGAAAAGATAGGAAATTACACTAAATTACAAAATACTTCAATAGTGCAAAAAGGACCAATCAGAGTGTGTTCCCCCTTTCTCCTGAAGTGCATTCCCTCTGGCATTGGACATTTCCTCCTTAGAGAAAAAATCCCGGCTGTCCACTCTGTGTCTCTCACATTCCTGTAAACGTCTGTCAGACCTCCCTCAGCCTCTGCCACTCCGGAGAAAATTACCCGAGATTGTCCGGTCTCACTTTATCCAGGCAGCATCCTGTTAAGCCTCTTCCACTCACCATCCAAAACCGCATTATTCCTGTATTCGAATGCAATTCTCCAGATGTGATTAAACTAGAGATTTATACAACTGCAACATAACTGTCCGACAATGGAACCACTATCTGGGAGTTATGAACTCGGATTCCAAGATCCCCCTGTAGATCAACACTGTCCAATCTCGCCCCATGAATATAACAGCAACGAGATAATGCTGAGGCTTTATAAGACACGAGTCAGGCCACACTTGGAGTATTGTTAACAGTGTTGGGGCCCATATCTCAGACAGGATGTGTTGTCATTGGAGAGAGTCCAGAGGAGGTTCAGAAAGATTATTTCAGGAATGAAGGGGTTAAAATATGAGCAGCACTTGGCAGCTTTGACCCTGTGCTCACTGGAACTCAGAAAAATGCGAGGGCATCTCATTGAAACCTACCCAATGTTGAAAGGACTGGATAAGGTGGATGCGGAGAAGGTATTTCCTGCGGTGGGACACAGCCACAAAGTCGAGGGGCCACCTTTTCAAACAGAGGTAAGCAGCTTATTTTTTTTTTATTAGCCACGGTGTATTGGATCTGTGGAATGCTCTGCCACAGACTGCGGTGGAGGCCGAGTGTGTGGGTATATTCAAGGCGGAAGTTGATCGTTTCCTGATCGGTCAGGGCATCAAAGGATATGGCGGGAGGTCAGATATCTGGAATTGAGTGCGATCTGGGATCAGCCATGATGGAAAGGTGGCTGACTCAATGGGCTGAATGGCCTAATTCTGTTCCTATGCCTTATGGATTATAAACACACACCCACTCTATCATGATAAATCTCCTCTGCACTCTTCCAGCACAAAACATCCTTTGTACAGAATGCTAAGCGGAACTGAATGTAACTTTTCAAGAACGTTGTCAAGTCAGGCAGCATCTGTTGAGAGGAATAGAGTCGATGGTTGGGACAGAACCCCTCCCTTACGGCACTAACACAGGCCCTTTGGCCCAACCTTTCCATGCTGTCCTCCTGTCCATTTAAACTAATCCCTCTGCCTGTCTTTGACACAGAACACAGAAATCTACAGCACATTACAGGCTCTTCAGCCCACAATGTTGTACCGACCATGTAACCTACTCTAGAGACTGGCTAGGATTTCATGATCGTATATCCCTCTATGTTTCTAAGCTCCATGAACCTATCTGAGAGTCTCTTAAAATATCCTATTGTATCCACCTCCACCATCGCTGCAGGCAGTGCATTCCATGCCCCCACCACTCTCTGTGTAAGAAACTTACCCCTGACATTCCCTCAGTACCGACTTCCAAGCAGCTTAAAACTACGTCCCCTCGTGTTAGTCACTTCAAGCCTGGGAAAATGCCTCTGGTTATCCACATGATCAAAGCCTCTCATCATCTTATTACAATTACTTATGTACAGGTTAGGAGAAATATAGCTTCAACATCACCTCACAGCTCTTGAACTCAATCCCACGGTTGATGAAGGCCATCACACCAGACGCCTTCCTAACAACACTGCCAACCTCCACAGCAGCTTTGAGTGTCATATGGACATGGATCCCAAGATCTGTCTGACCCTCCACACTGCCAAGAATCTTACCATTAATATTATATTGTGTTCAAATTTGACCTGCAGAAATGAATCTCTTCATCCGTGTTGAACTCCATCTGCCACTTCCCAGTTCTGCATCCGAGGCGAGGAAATAGATTGCTGAGCCTCTGGCTAGGATCATTATGTCCTCATTGTCCACGGGAATGGTCGCGGAGGATCGGAGGGAGGCGAATGTTGTCCCCTTGTTCAAAAAGGATAGCAGGGATAGTCCGGATAATTATAGACCATTGAGCCTTACATCTGTGGTGGGAAAGCTGTTGGAAAAGATTCACAAAGATAGGATTTATTGGCATTTAGAGAATCATGGTCTGATCAGTGACAGTCAGCATGGCTTTCTGAAGGGCAGATCGTGTCTAACAAGCCTGATGGAGTTCTTTTAGGAGGTGACCAGGCATATAGATGAGGGTTGTGCAGTGGATGTGATCTACATGGATTTTAGTAATGCATTTGATAAGGTTCCACACGTTAGGTTTATTCAGAAAGTCAGAATGCATGGGATCCAGG
Organism: Hemitrygon akajei; assembly: GCF_048418815.1. NCBI lineage: Eukaryota > Metazoa > Chordata > Chondrichthyes > Myliobatiformes > Dasyatidae > Hemitrygon > Hemitrygon akajei. Next base: position 8,561,216 of record NW_027331920.1, on the reverse strand, counting down.
GATGTTTGACCAGGTGGATTCAGAATTGGCTTGCCTGCAGAGAGCAGAGAGTTGTGGTGGAGGGAGTACATTCGGATTGGAGGGTTGTGACTAGTGGTGTCCCACAAGGATCAGTTCTGGGACCACTACCTTTCGTGATTTTTATTAATGACCTGGATGTCGGGGTAGAAGGATGGGTTGGCAAGTTTGCAGAAGACACAAAGGTTGGTGGTGTTGTGGATAGTGCAGAGGATTGTCAAAGATTGCAGAGAGACATTGATAGGATGCAGGAGTGGGCTGAGAAGTGGCAGATAGAGTTCAACCTGGAGAAGGGTGAGGTGGTACACTTTGGAAGGACAAACTCCAAGGCAGAGTACAAAGTAAATGGCAGGATACTTGGAAGTGTGGAGAAGCAGAGGGATCTGGGGCTACATGTCCACAGATCCCTGAAAGTTGTCTCACTGGTAAACAGAGTAGTTAAGAAAGCTTATGGGATGTTAGCTTTTCATAAGTCGAGGGATAGAGTTTAAGAGTCGCAATGTAATGATGCAGCTCTATAAAACTCTGGTTGGGCCAGACTTGGGAGTACTCTGTCCAGTTCTGGTCACCTCACTATAGGAAGGATGTGGAAGCATTGGAAAGGGTACAGAGGAGATTTACCAGAATGCTGCCAGGTTTAGAGAGTATGGATTATGATCAGAGATTAAGGGAGCTAGGGCTTTACTCTCTGGAGAGAAGGAGGCTGAGAGAAGAAATGATAGAAGTATAGTTGATATTAAGGGGAATAGATAGAGTGAACATCGAGCGCCTCTTCCCCAGGGCACCACTGCTCAATACAAGAGAACATGGCTTTAAGGTAAGGGGAGGGAAGATCAAGGGGATATTAGAGGAAGATTTTATACTTGGAGAGTGGTAGGTGCGTGGAATACACTGCCCGAGTCAGTGGTGGAGGCAGATCCACTAGTGAAGTTTAAGAGTCTACTAGACAGATATATGATGGAATTTAACCTTAGGGAGGCAGAGTTTAAGGGTCGGCACAACATTATGGGCCGAAGGGCCTGTACTGTGCTGTATGGTTCTATGTTCTATCTATTTCTCGCTGGAATCTCTCTTTTAATTTAATTTTTCATTCAAGGCACGACACAGTACAGAAAACATAATGCATTACATTTTCCTCCATTTTCTTTTATACCTTACCCCTGAACAACACCACAACGTCATCAGTGGGGCCTTCTGGGAGTTGTAGTCATTTGTCCTCGCTCGCTCCCTGTCAAAGCCTGTTTCGTCAGCCACCACAGACGTCACCGAAACAGACCCACCGAGGCGCGAAGGGGAATCACACCCGTCCTTGTGGGCGCCGAGGCCGGCGACACCGACAGAAGCGCATCGCTGATCTCCGCCATGGCGATGGAGCGAAAGAGGAGGGGCTGATCATGGGCCGATTGCTTCCAGCCTATCGTAGCTCTGACGTAACACTGACCCCTGCCGTCATTGGCTGTAGTGCATGTCGCTCAAATGGGAACTCGGAGGGTGATTAGTTTATGTGAATGTCAGTCAGACTTCCTGTCTTTATAAGTTTGGATTTGGATTTATAACGGGACAGGAAGCAAATTGGGAATGTGAGTTTTTATGTGATGTGATGTGTGGAGAGGAAGTAGGTGATTTACTGGAGATTTACTGGAGATAATATTGGAAGGGATATCAAACTTGGAATTGTTCGGGATATGATTTAGAAAATGGGGGGATTTGTGGGGATCATCATATTCCAGTGTTGATTAATGTGGGCAAAATGATTGTTAGTAAAACAGGGAAGATTGTGTTACTGGCTGGGTCATTTGCTGAGATTCATAATCAGGATAATTTAAGCGAAGAAGTTAAACATTGTAGGGATATGTTTTTCAGAGGATACCCTGATGTGCTGGAAGTCAGCTGTAGCAATGATAGTATCACTGATGGAGAGATTTCTTTGTATGAATTTAAGAAGTCTATTAATAATGCATTGGGGTGTCCCCAGGAAAGTGTGATATATGAAATTGTAATTGTATATAATTCGCTTTTGTGAAAATATTAAATGTTTGAATTGTGCACCTACTTTCCTCATGGAAAATGGAAATAGTAGTGCCTATTCTAAAACCTGGCAGATCCCCATTTGATCCTTCTAGTTAAGGGCCTATATCGTGAATGTCTCATTTATGTAAACTTATGGAATGTATGGTAATCATGCGCTTGAGTTATATTTTGGAAAGTGTGGTGATAAAGTGTTTTATTAGAGTGGATTTTGGAAGGGTGAAATGACATTAGATTCAGTTTTAGGTTTGGAAGATGATATTCGGAAAGCACAATTAAATAAAGATGTTGTAATAGCAGTATTTCTTGATACTGAAAAGGGAAATGATATGGAAGAAAGGACTTTTGATTAAATTAGGAGTGAGGGGGACATTATATAATTTTTCTGAGGTTTTTTTGGATGGACTGTCCAAATACCGGTCGGCATGTTATGTTTGTGTTTCTATGAGATAGAGAATGGGATCCCATAAGGCAGTATTTGTAGCCCTTCATTATTTAATATCATGATTAATGATATTTTCTCTGAGATGGGAAAATGGGATACCCTGGGTAAATCACAATATACAGATGACGTAGCTTTATAGATTAGAGGTATTAATTGCAATTTACAATTAATAGGTCAAACAGTGGGCAGATTGGTGAGGATTTTAAACTTTCAGTCGTTAAAACACATTACGTGGTTTATAAACAGCATTAATAGACTTGCACTTGATTTTAAATTATATGATTAATATTTTGAAGAAGTGTCAGTGGTAAGATTTCTCAGTATGTGGATGGATAATAAGCTGACGTGGAAGCACCTATCAGTAAAATAATTGATAAATGTAAAGGAGCTTTAAATCTCCTCAGACATCTATGTGGGTATTCTTGGGTGCAACATGAAAATCTTTGTTGACCAATTATATTTGTTTAATTTCATCTGTTCTTGATTATGTCTGTGTGGCCTATGGATCAGCTTCATCTTCAAATTAAAAATGTTTGTATGTGATACAATTACAGACTTTAAGATTGTGTTCTGGTGCGGTAATGTTGTCTCCTGTTTTGGCTTTACTGATTGCAATGGAACAATTGCCCTCAAAGTAACAGAGGTTCAAGTTGATGTCAACATACTGGATTAATTTGCGGGGGCAAGGAAATGATCATCCTGTTAAAGGTGTGCTGGAGGACGGTTGGGGACATCATAAGAAGAGTGTTTTTGGTTTGGGTGGCTGGGTTCTTATCACGCTGGGAATATGGGTGCATTGGATGATACAATATGTCCCACTGTAGCTTTTTCTGTAACCCCACCTTGTTTTTTTCCAATGACTTCAGTTGATTTTAGGTTACACGATCGGATTGGGTTCTGTCTGAGAGTCTGTTGGTTCATCAGTATATTAATGAAAGTTATTATCATACAGTAACCATTTCTACAGATGAATCAAAAGATAAGTTAACTGGGGATGTTGGTGTGGCTGTTTTTGTGTGCCTGAATTGCAGGTAATGATAAGGAAATTACCTATAGCCATTTATCAGCAAAGGAAGCAGAATTCTTTCCCAACAATATAGGCTTACAGTGGGTGGAGGAAATTGGTCAGAATACATTTCGGTTTTGATGAGTCTTAAACAGGTCATTCTGGCAGTAGGTCAGATTGACTGTTGGAAACTTGTCAAACCGTATTTCATATATAAAGTTTGATTTATATGTCTGCACATTATGGGCCCTGCACATCACACTGTTGAGGGAAATGATGATGTTGACTATTTAGCACCAAAAGCTGTTAAATGTTAAGCTGTGGATATACACCTTCCACTTAGCAAATTAGAAGCTAAAGGGTTGGTAGTGTTAAGATTTAGGGGCTTATGGCAAGACGTAGGATAATGGACATAAGGACAGACACCTTTACAGAATACATAAACCTGTTGGGTTTATAGAAGAAGGGCTTAAAACAAGGCAAGGAATGATATTGACTCGACTTAGCAATGCCCACATTATGCTTAATTATGCCTTGTAACTAATTGGAAAACTTCATTCTGTGTTGTGTACATTTTGTCATTATGAAACTGTCGAAACACATACTATTTCAATGTGAAGCGTACAAGGCTGAAGAAAAATCAAATGCAGTCTTCAGTACAATCTTTGCAAGGGTAGATAGTTTTCAAATAAAAACTATTAAATTATGGGACTGACTTTAAATTAATTCACAGTTTGAGCTGGAAAAGGCATGGAATAATTGTGTTAAACCTAAGGAAATGGCATATAAGGTAGCAAAGGTGAGTGGGATGTTGGATTATTGGGATGCTCTTAAAATCCAGCAAAAGGCAACGAAAAAAGCCATAAGAATGGTCAAGACGAAATATGAGGGCAAACTGGCCAATAATATAAATCAGGATACTAAAAGTTTAGTTTTCAGTTACATGAAGAGTGAAAGGGAGATGAGAGTTGATACTGGACCACTGGAAAATGATGCTGGTGAAGTAGTAATGGGGGACAAAGAAATGGCAGATGAACTTAATGAACAATCTTCACTGTCTTTTCTGGTCAGCACCGCCCCCACTTGTCCCATTTAACCTGTCTCATTGCGGGTGGACTTTAGGACCCGGGGGAGCTCAGGACCCGCCGCCCGCAACTGCTGCTGAATCCCCGGTGTTTCTGTTCGGTTGACAGATGCGGTGAACGAGTTAAAATTAATCAATCGACAATGCTTATTTCGTGTTTATTTCACTCCATAGAACCATAGAACACTACAGCACAGAAAACAGGCCATTTGGTGCTTCTAGTCTGTGTGGAAACTTTATTCCGCTCGTCCCATTGACCTGCACCCAGTCCGTAACCCTCCAGACCTCTCCCATCCAGGTATCTATCCAATTTATTCTTAAAACTTAAGAGTGAGCCTGCATTTACCATGTCAGATGGCAGCTCGTTCCATACTCCCACCACTCTCTGTGTGAAGATCCTCCTAATGTTCCCCCTAAACCTTTCCCCTTTCACCCTAAAACCATGTCCTCTCATATTTATCTTTCCTAATCTAAATGGAAAGAACTTACTCGCATTTACTACCTATACCCCACATAATTTTGTAAACCTCTATCAAATCTCCCCTCATTCTTCTACGCTTCAAGGAATAAAGTCCTAACCTGTTCAATCTTTCCCTGTAACTCAACTCCTGAAGACCTGGCAACATCCTAGTAAATCTCTGCACTCTTTCAATCTCTCCAACCTCTCCATGGATACCTCATGTCTGAACTTTCTGAACTAACCTCCCATGTGGGACCTTGTCAAAGGCCTTACTAAAGTTCATGTGGACAACATCCACAGCCTTTCCTTCACCTACTTAGTTGGTAACCACCTCGAGAAACTCTTCGAGATTCATTAAACACGATCTACCATGCACAAAGCCGTACTGACTATCCTTAATCAGCCCTTGGCTGTCCCAATACTTGTAAATCCGATCTCTCAGAACATCCTCCAATAACTTACATACTACTGATGTCAGGCTCACTGGCCTGTAGTTACCTGGTTTACCATTGGAGCCTTTTTTAAACAACGGAACAACATGAACTACCCTCCAATCCTCCGGCACTGCACCCGTGGCTGAAGAAATTTTAAATATTTCTGTCAGGGCCCCTGCAATTTCTACTCTAGTCTCTCTCAAGGTCCGAGGAAATATCAAGTCAGGCCCAGGGAATTTATCTACCTTTATTCGCTGTAAGGCAGTAAGCACCTCCTCCTCCTTAATCTACAAATGTTCCATGACACTACTGCTTGTTTCCCTTCCTTCCATATACACTATGCCAGTTTCCTGAGTAAATACTGATGCAAAAAAACTGTTTAAGATCTCCCCCATCTCATAAGGCTCCACACATAGACGACCACTCTGATCTTCTAGGGGACCAATTTTGTCCCTTACTGTCCTTTTACTCTTAATATACTTGTAGAAACCCTTCAGGTTTTCCTTCACATTATCTGCCAAAGCCACCTCATGTCTTCTTTTTCCCTTCCTGATTTCCTTCTTTAGTATTTTCTTACGTTTTCTATACTCTTTAAGTAACCCATTTGCTCTTTGTTGCCTCTACCTGCTATACACCTCTCTCTTTTTCTTAACCAGATCGCCAATATCCCTTGAAAACCAAGGTTCCCTATGCCTGTTAACTTCGTCTTTAATCCTGGCAGGAAAATGCAAACTCTGCACCCTCAAAATTTCACATTTGGAGGCCTTCCACTTACTGAACACGTCCTTGTCAGGAAAAAAAAACTTATCCCAATCCACTCTTCCTAGATCCTTTTTCATTTCCACAAAATTAGCCCTTCTCCAATTTAGAACCTCAACTCAAGGACCAGACCCGTCCTTATCCATAATTAACTTGAAACTAATGACATTATGGTCACTGGACCCAAAATGTTCGCCTACACATACTTCTGTCACCTGACTGTTTGGTTTCCTAATAGGAGATCAAGTATTGCATCCTCTCTCGTAGGTACCTCTATATATTGATTTAGAAAACTTCCCTGAAAACATTTCACACACTCCAAGCCATCTAGCCTTTTTACAGTTTGGGAGTCCCAGTCAATATGTGGAAAGTTAAAATCCCCTACTTCCTGTTTCTTACATCGGTCTACTATCTTTATACAGATTTGCTCCTCCAATTCTCTCTGACTATTGGGCGGTCTATAATACACCCCTGTTAGTGTGGTCACACCATTCCCGTTCCTCAGCTCCACCCATATGACCTCTGTAGACAAGCCCTCCGGGCTGTCCTGTCTACGCACAGCTGTGATATTTTCCCTGACTAGTAATGCCACTCCACCCCCTTTCATCCCTCCCCCTCTATCACGTCTGAAACAACAAATATTTCTATCATGTATAAACCTTAGGTGGGAGGTTATCTTTTTGTATTAATGTATTAAAAATAAATTATAAATTCTACAATGAGAATTACAAATTCTCTTACTGAAGGATTCATATTCAAACAGTATCCAACAAATCAGATTCTTGCATATATGGAAACTGAGATAATTATTTTTGTAAAAATCTCTAACCTGAAGATATTGCAGTAAGTGTGTATGAGAGAGAGAATATTTACTAATTAACTCTTCAAATGTCATCAATCGACCATCACAAAATAAATGATAATAAAAATAAATAAATCTGCAAAAAAAAAACAGATCTCCTTAATCACTAAAGATTAAACAAGTTTGGGAGAGAGAACTTAATATGACCTTTGTTAATGAAGATGGTCAATTCTTCTTTGATATGTGCCAATCAGTGTTTAATTCAATTTAAAATTGTTCACTGTTACAATTTCACAAAGGAGAGACTATCCAAAATATTTCCTAACATAGACAATTATTGCGATAGGTGTAAAACTGAAGTAGCCACTTTTTCACATATGTTCTGGTCATGTTCTTCATCAAAATCTTTTTGAAAATCTTTATTTTCTACAATTTCTAAAGCTCTGAAAATTAATTTACAACCTAATGTACAAACCTTTGATTGCTGTTTATACATGCAGTCCTCGCATGACCTTTATCCTCCTCCACCTCACTATCTGCTCTAACACTCTGGTTCCCCTCCCTCTGCAAATCTAGTTTAACCCCCCCCCCCCACCGAGCAGCACTGGCAAATCTACCCGCAAGGATGTTGGTCCCCCTCCAGTTCCGGGGCAAACCATCCCGTCGGAACCGGTCCCACCTTCCCGGGAACAAAGCCCAATTGTCCAGAAACGTGAAACCCTCCCTCCTGCACCATCTCCTTAGCCACGTATTTAGCTGCACTCTCCGCACATTTATATTTACAGGGACTTTACTCCTGACGCCGGTCCCGGGACCCGACCCGTTTACAGACCCGGAGCGGAACCGGAGCAGATTCTCAGCCACTGGTTTTCATCCCAGGGCGCGAAGAAAGGATAAAGTTTCCCCGTGAATTTATTCCCAGTGAAGGTGTGGAGATGGGACTTGGTCTCCGCGTTGTAAAATGAAACTGTCCCGGACTCGTAACTGACATATACTCCCACCCTCCCGGGGATGGGACCGGCAGCGAGACGGGACCCGGGGGAGGGGAGACCGTCCACGTCACAATCCCGATGTAACACGTCACAATCCCGCCCGATGACCCAGAATCCGGTCTCCGGACTCAGTCTGACCCCTCCCTTCCTCTCCACAGACTCTGCGGCGACTCCCAGACACCAGACCCGATTCCCCGTCACCTCCACCTCCCAGTAATGTCTCCCCGATGTGAATCCCTCCGATCCCAGTACACAATCCCAGTATGTGAATCTCTTCCCGGTGTCAGGGAGATTCCTCTGGGTCCCGGTATATCTCACACTCTTCCGATCCTCAGACACCTCGAGACCCGGATGCGCCGTTTCCACATCCAGGGTGACAGAGACTGGGGGGAGAAGCAGAGAATTAGAGAGTCCCCGGGGATCGGGGGGAGACTCGGACAGCGCGGCCCCGGGGATCGGGGGGAGACTCGGGCCGCGCGGCCCCGGGGATCGGGGGGGAGACAGGCAGCGCGGTCCCGGGGATCGGGGGGAGACTCGGACAGCGCGGCCCCGGGGATCGGGGGGGAGACAGGCAGCGCGGCCCCGGGGATCGGGGGGAGACTCGGACAGCGCGGCCCCGGGGATCGGGGGGAGACTCGGACAGCGCGGCCCCGGGGATCGGGGGGGAGACAGGCAGCGCGGTCCCGGGGATCGGGGGGGAGACAGGCAGCGCGGTCCCGGGGATCGGGGGGAGACTCGGGCAGCGGGGTCCCGGGGATCGGGGGGGGGGGGGGGGAGACTCGGGCAGCGGGGGTCCCGGGGATCGGGGGGAGGTTTGACCCGACGAAAGCGGGTGGACAACTAATGTCTCCCCAAGGGTTTTCCACTGAACAGGGAAACATCCTCCCTGACTCCTGCCTGTTGACCCCTGAAAGAATTTTGTGTTTCCATGAGATCTCCTCTCATTCTTCAAAACTGGGAACAGAGAACATAGAATCGGACAGCACAGGAACAGACCCGTCATACAATGTTCACATTCATTTGTGAGTGTGAAGTGCGGGAGTGTGATGGTTTGAGACAGTAAAGGAGGTGATAATGGGAACCAGTAGGGGAGAGATGAATGGCAGATTGAACCAGGAGGGGGAGGGGTGGAAACCCCGTGGGTGAACTGTGTGTCTAGAGTTAATGAGAAGCTAGAGGGGGCAAAGATGGCAGGTGAGGATGACTTTGTCCCCTTTCCCACAACCCCATCCCCCGCAGCCCCTCATTAGGACAGGGGATGAATTTGCAGAGACCCTTAAGCAACACAGGTCCTGATGAAGTGTTTCAGTCTGAACTGTGGACTGTTTACTCTTTTCCATAGAAACTTCCCGGCCTGCTGTTCCCCCAACAATTTGTGTGTGTTACTCTGCTTTAAATATACTCAATTATTTGGCCTCCACAGTTGCCTGTGGCAGATTCACTATCCTGTGGATAAAGGAATTCCTCCTCATCTCTGTCCTAAATGGACATCCCTATAGTCGGAGGCTGTGCTTACTGTTCTCGACCCACCCACATCCTCCCAACATCAACTCTCTCCAGACAGGTGTCAGAGAGATCTGGCGAGACCCTTCATCAGGACCTGTGTAGCTTGGATTACCAGCATCTGCAGATTTTCTCCTGTTTGATTTTTAAAGCAGAAGTTAATAAGTAAACATCTTGATTAGTCAGAATCTCAAAAGTTATGGGGAGGAGGCGGGAGAATAGGGTTGATGGGGATAATAAATCAGCTATTCTGCTAAACTCCCGTGACTACAGTCCCAGAACCATCAAACACTACTCATATGTTAACACTTTCATTCCTGGAATCATTCTTCTGAATCTTCTGGACCCCCTCCAATGCTAGTACATGTTTTCCGATAGAGGAGACCCAAAACTGCTCACAATACTCCAAGTGTGGTCTGATCAATGCCTTATAAAACCTCAGAATTACATCCTTGCTCTTGTATTCTAATCCTCTCGAAATGAAAGCAAACATTGAGTTTGCCAATCTTACCACTGACACAAACTGCAAGTTAACCTTCAGGGAATCCTGCACAAGGACACCCATGTCCCTTTGCACCTCTGATTTTTGAATTTCGCCCTGTTTACAGAATTGTCTATGTGTTTAATTCCTTCGACCAAAGTCGTACCTGCCTAAGTTTGTACCTGCCAAACTCTACCTGTGCTACAAGATCCTTATTCCGTATACTGGTACATTCAAATAGGACCATAAGTCAAAGCAGCAGAAGCCGGCCATTCGGTCGATTGAATCTGCTCCGCCATTTTATCATGAGCTGATCCATTCTCCCATTTTCCCACTCCCCCACCTTCTCACCATGACCTTTGATGCCCTGGCTACTCACATACCTATCAATCTCTGTCTTAAATACACCCAATGACTTGGTCTCCACTGCCGCAAGAAATTCACAGATTCACCACCCTCTGGCTAAAAAAATTTCTTCGCATCTCCGTTCTGAATGGGCGCCCTTCAATCCTTAAGTCATGCTCTCTCGTACTAAACTCCCCCACCATGGGAAACAACTTTGCCACATCCACTCTGTCCATGCCTTTTAACGTTCAAAATGTTTCTGTGAGGTTCCCCTTCATTCTTCTAAACGCCACGGAGTACAGTCTAAGAGCGGTCAAATGGTCCTCATATTAACCCTCTCATTCCCGGAATCATTCTAGTGAATCTTCTCTGAACCCTCTCCATTGTCAGAACATCCTTTCTTAAATAAGGAGCCCAAAACTGCACACAGTATTCCAAGTGAGGTCTTACCAGTTCCTTATAGAGCCTCAACATCACATCCCTGCTCCTATACTCTATTCCTCTAGAAATGAATGCCAACATTGCATTCGCCTTCTTCACCACCGACTCAACCTGGAGGTTAACCTTAAGGGTATCCTGCACGAGCACTCCCAAGTCCCGTTGCATGTCAGAACTTTGAATTCTCTCTCCATTTAAATAATAGTCTGCCGTTTATTTCTTCTACCAACGTGCATGACCACACACTTTTCAACATTGTATTTCATTTGCCACTTCTTTGACCATTCTCCTAGTCTATCCAAGTCTCTCTACAGACTCTCTGTTTCCTCAGCACTACCGGCCCCTCCACTTATCTTTGTATCATCAGCAAACTTAGCCACAAAGCCATCTATTCCATAATCAAAATCGTTGATATACAACGTAAAAAGAAGTGGCCCCAACACGGACCCCTGTGGAACACTACTGGTAACCGGCAGCCAACCAGAATGGGATCCTTTATTTCCACTCTGTTTCCTGCCAATCAGCCAACGCTCTATCCACATATGTAAATTTCCAGTAATTCCATGGGCTCTTATCTTGTTTAGCAGCCTCATGTGCAGCACCTTGTCAAAGGCCTTCTGAAAATCCAAATACACAACATCCACTGCATCTCCCTTGTCTAGCCTACTTGTAATCTCCTCAAAAAATTTCAATGGGTTTGTCAGGCAGGATTTTCCTTCAAGGAAACCATGCTGAGTTTGGCCTATCTTGTCATATGCCTCCAGGTACTCGGTAACCTCATCCTTGACAATTGACTCCAATAACTGCCCAACCACCGATGTCAAGCTAACAGGTCTATAATTTACTTTTTGCTTCCTTGCCCCCTTCTTAAATACCAGAGTGGCATTTTCAATCTTCCACTCCTCCGGAACCATTGCCAGAGTCTACTGACTTTTGAAAGATCATTGCTAATGCCTCCGCGATCTCCACAGCTACTTCCTTCAAAACTCAAGGGTGCATTCCATCTGGTCCTGGAGATTTATCTACCCTCAGACTATTCAGCTTCCTGAGTACTTTCTCTGTCGTAATTGTGACTGCGCACACTTCTCTTCCCTGACACCCTTGAGTGTCCGGTATACCGCCGATATATTCCTCAGTGAGGACTGATGCAAATACTCGTTCAGTTCCTCAGCCATCTCCTTATCTCCCATTACAATTTCTCCAGCATCATTTTCTATCGGTCCTTTTGTAAGCTTTTAAAAACTTCCCAATCCTCTGTCCTCCCACTAATTTTTGCTTCCTTGAATGCCCTCTCCTTTGCTTTTACTTTGGCTTTCACTTCTCTTGTCAGCCACGGTCGCATCCTTTTTCCATCCGAAAATTTCTTCTTTTTTGGAATATATCTGTATTGCACCTTCCTCACTTCTCGCATAAACTCCAGCCACTGCTGCTCTGCCGTCCTCCCGCTAGTGTCCCTTTCCAGTCAAATTTGGCCAGTTCCTCTCTCGTGCCACTGTAATTTCCTTTACTCCACTGAAATACCGACACATCGGATTTCGGCTTCTCTTTCTCAAATTTCACGGTGAACTCAGTCATGTTACGATCACTGTCTCCTAACGGTTCCTTCACCTCAATCTCTCTAATCACCTCTGGTTCATTACACAATATCCAATCCAGTACCTCTGATCCCGTAGTGGGCTCAACAACAAGCTGTTCTGAAAAGCCATCCCGTAGACATTCTACAAATTCTCTGTCTTGAGATCCAGTGTTGACCTGATTTTCCCAATCCACTCGCATGTTAAAATCCCCCACAATTATCATAACACTGCCCTTCTGGCAAGCCTTTTCTATTTCCTGTTGTAATTTGTAGTCCACCTCACTGCAGCTGTTATGAGGCCGGTAGATAACTGCCATCAGGGTCCTTTTACCCCTGCGATTTCTTAGCTCAACTCATAAAGATTCTTCCGATCCTATGTCACCTCTTTCTAATGATTTATTATCATTTCTTACCAATAAAGCCACGCCACCCCCTCTGCCTACCTGCCTATCCTTCCGATACACCGTGTATCCTTGGACGTTCAGCTCTCAGAGACATGCATCCTTTAGCCACGTCTCAGTGATGGCCACAAAATTATACCTGCCAATCTGTAGCTGTACGACAAGATCATCCACCTTATTCCTTATGCTGTGTGTATTTAAGTATAACACCTTAAGTCCAGTATTTGGTACTTTTTGTTTTGATTGCACTGCAACTCATCCCATTGGCTACAAATTTGCCGCATCACCTTCCTGTCCTTCCTGACATCTTTACTGCTCACTATCTTAGATTTATTTCTGTTTTCCCCCTCCTCCGCTCTATCATTCCGGTTTCCCATCCCCCTGCCAAATTAGTTTAAACCCTCCCTAACAGCTCTATTAAACATTCCCGCTATGATATTGATCCCCGTCGGGTTCAGGTGTAACCCGTCCTTTTTGAACAGGTAATACTTCCCCCAGAAGAGATCCCAATGATCCAAGAATCTGAAGCCCTGACCCCTGCACCAGTCTCTCAGCCACGCATTCATCTGCCTGATCCTACTATTCTTGCCCTCGCTAGCACGTGGCACAGGTAGCAATCCTGAGCTTACTACCCTGGAGGTCCTGCTTCTCAGCTCCCTTCCTAACTCCCGGAAATCTCTCTTCAGGACCTCCTCCCTTTTCCTCTCTATGTCATTGGTACCAACATGAACCAAGACAGCTGGCTGCTCGCCCTCTCCCTTCAGGATATTCTGGACCCGATTCGAGACATCCCGTACCCTGGCACCCGGGAGGCAGCACACCATGCGGGTATCTCTACCAGGCTCACAGAATCTCCTGTCTGTTCCCCTGACTATGGAATCCCCTATGACTACCGCATTCCTCTTCTCCCTCCTTCACTCCTGCACAACAGCGCCAGGCTCAGTGCCAGAGACCCGGTCACCGTGGACGTCCCCTGTCAGGTCATCCCCCTCAACAGCATCCAAAACGATATACTTGTTGCTGAGGAGGGCAGCCACAGGGGTGCTCTCCACTATCCGGGCATTTCCCTTCCCTCTCCTGACAGTCACCCAGTTTTCTGACCCCTGTAGCCTAGGGATGACTACCTCCCTGTAGCTCCTGTCTATCACCTCTTCATTTTCTCTAATAAGCAGTAGGTCATCAAGTTGCAGCTCCAGATCCCTAACACGGTCTCCGAGGAGCTGAATCTCGGTTCACCTGGTGCAGATGTGGCTATCAGGGAGGCTGGAGGTCTCCCAGGATTCCCACATCTGACACCCTGAACAAAGCACTAACCCTGCAGACAACCTACCTAATTCTACAGGAATGAAACAAAGAAAGATAGGTCTACTCACCCACTTACTTCGCCAAACACACGAACTTTTTAAACCGTTAGCTAATGTGCCCTGCTGTTCCCCCATCCATCCGGGCCGATTTGCCAAGGGGAGAAAAAGAGTCGGTGCCTCGCTCTCGACTCTTCCCGTTTCCGCCTAAGCCCGTTGAGCCAAAGCCCTACACTCTGCTGCCACCCACTCCGCTGCCCGCTGTATAGGGTGGTCATCTTTTTAAACTCTCCGCGCTGTCCTGCGCAGTCTCGCCGTTCTTGTACGCCAAGTTTTTTACAGAACTGCCTTTCTTCAGAATTTAGCTCCCACGCCGCCCTTCTTGTCCCAATCTAAAAAAAACACCTTCAGTCGTGTATTCATCAGCCTATTCCACACTGTCCACAGGAAATTCAGCAAGGCCTTTGATGTCGTTGATAGACCACACTTGGAGCATTCTCTGCATTTCCAGTTCCCGAGTATGGGGAGGATGTCATTACACTGGACAGGAGGCTTCAGGAGGATGTTACCAGGACTGGGGGCTTGGGTTAAAAACAGAGAGTGGATAAGCTTGGGCTATTCAGCTGTCGTGTAGGATGTTCAGGTATGACCCCTTATTGAGGTAAATAATTCATAAGGGGCTTAAATAGCATTTCTTTTTCCAAGATATGGGAGTACAGAACCAGAGGCCTCAGATTGAAAGTGAGATGGGAAATTTTTCTGAGTGGTCTATCGGGTAACATTCTCATAGAGAGGGAGGTTGGTAAATGGAATTTACCATCAGACGCTGTACAAACAGGTAAAAATAAAAGATTTTAAAATAAATTTGGGCAGGTACACAGATGGGAAATGGTTAGAGGGATGGGGGTGGGGGGTGCAAACACACACAAATGGTCCATGCTCAAGAAGACATCTTAGTCTTGCAGATTGATGAAGTGGGCCGTGGGTTCAACATCCGTTAAACCCTCCCAGATCATCCTCCTGAGGAATCTCACCCCGGAGTCTGTCTGTGAAGTGTTGATGTGACATCACGTCAGAGGGCAGCTCAGTGCCACAGAACAGACAGACTGGGTAAGGACGGAAGATTTCAATCCTAAATGGGAATGTGTGCCTATTTCTGTGGCCGTGTGTCACACTTGACTGAGTTGTTTAAATGAATAAATGACTTTCTCTGAAGAGATTGGTTTCCAGGTTACTGAGGGAAATAACAACGTACATTGCTGAGGCTCTGACTACAATCTGCCAGTCCTTCCTGTGTATGTGTGTGAGGGAGCTTTGCCAGGCCGGTTATGCTGTGTGTGCTTCTCCCGAGATGAAATCTTGACCCATGTCAATGCTTGTTGGTGTGTCCGAGCTCATTCTCACAATGCTTCAATGTAGTGGTCTGATCACCATAAGACATAGGAGCAGAATTAGGCCATTTGTCCATCGAGTCTGCTCTGCCATTCAATCATGGCTGATCCTTTTTTTCCCTCCTCAGCCCCACTCCCTGGCCTTCTCCCCGTAACATTTGATGCTGTGTCCAATCTAGAACCTATCAAGCTCTGCCATAAATACACCCAACAAGTTCCACAAATTCACCAGCCGCTGGCTCAAATTTCTTCGCATCTGTTTTAAATAGACCCCCCTCTATCTTGAGGCTGTGCCCTCTTGTCCTAGACTCCACCACCATGGGAAACATCCTTTCCACATCTACTCTGTCTAGGCCTTTCAAAATTCGAAAGGTTTCAATGAGATCCCCCCTCATCTTTCTAAATTCCAGCGAGTACAGACACAGAGTTATCAAACGTTCCTTGTATGATAACCCTTTCATTCCTGGAATCATCCTTATGAAATGAACCTTCTGCAATGCCAGCACATCTTTTCTTAGATGAGGAGCCCAAAACTGTTCACAATACTCAAGGTGAGGCTTCACCAGTGCCTTATAAAGCCTCAGCATCACATCCTTGCTCTTGAATTGAATGCTAACATTGGATTTGCCTTCCTCACCACTGACTCTACCTGCAAGTTAACCTTTAGGGTGTCTGCAGAATGACTACTAAGTCCATTTTCAACTCAGCTTTTTGGGTTTTCTCCCCATTTGAAAAAAAATATCTGCACATTATTTCTACGACCACAGTGCATGGCCATGCATTGCCCAACATTGTATATCATTTGCCACTTTCTTTCCCATTCTCCTCATCCAAGTCCTTGTCCAGCCTAACTGTTTCCTCAACACTACCAGCCCCTCCACCAATCTTCGTTATCATATGCAAACTTGGAAACAAAGCCATCTACTCTAGGACAAGAGGGTATGACTTCATGATTGAAGGACGTCCTTTTAGAACTGAGATGCGGAGAAACTACTTTATTCAGTGTGTGGAAAATCTATGGAATTTGTTGCCACAAGTGGCTGTTAAGGCCAAGTCATATTTATGGCAGAGATAGATAGGTTCTTGATTAGCCAGGGCATCAAAGGGTATAGGGTGAAAGCAGGGGAGTGGGGATGACCGGAAGAATTAGATCAGCCCATGACTGAATGGTGGAGTAGACTCGATGGGCCAAATGGCCTACTTCTGCTCCTATATCTTATGGTCTGTTCCATCAGCTAAATCTTGATATACAGCATAAAATGAAGGTGTCTTAACACTGACCCCTGTGGAACACGAGTCAGTGGCAGCCAACCAGAAAACCTTTACTCTCATTCGCTGTTCCCTACCAATCAGCCAATGTTCTAACCATGCCTGTAACTTTTCTGTAATACCATGCCGTCTTAACCTGGTTACCACCTTCATGTGTGGCACCTTGTCAAAGGCCTTCCGAGATTCCAAATATACAACATCCACTACATCCCCTTTATCGATCCTGCTTGTAATCTCCTCAAAGAATCCCAACAGGTTTGTCAGGCAGGATATTCCCTTAACGAAGCCATGCTGACTTGTCCTATCTTGTCCAGTGTCACCAAGTATTCCATAACCTCATACTTAACAATTGACTCCAATTTCTTCCCAACCACAGAGGTGAGGCTAACTGGTCAATAATTTCCTTTCTGCTGCCTTCCTCCTTACTTAAAGAGTTAAGTGACATTTGCCATTTTCCAGTCCTCTGGCACCATGCCAGGGTCCAATGATTTTTGAAAGATCATTTGAAATGCCTCCATAATTTCTACTGCAACCTCTTTCAGAACACTAGGGTGCAGTTCATCTGGTCCGCGTGACTTATGTACCTTTAGTTCTTTCAGCTTTTTGAGCACCTTCTCCTTTGTAACAGTAACTGCACTCACTTCTCTTCCCTCGCACTCTTCAACACCGGGCACAGTGCGAGTGTCCTCCACCTTCTCCCTTGTAACAGTAACTGCACTCACTTCTCTTCCCTCGCACTCTTCAACACCGGGCACAGTGCTAGTGTCTTCCACGGTGAAGACTGGTGCAAAATATTTGGTTTATCTGCCATCTCTTTATCCCGCGTTATTATATATCCGGCCTCATTTTCTAGTGGTCCTATATCCACTCTCATCTCTGTTTTTTTTTACAATACTTGAAAAACAATTTGATATTGTTTGCTAACTTGTTTTACAAAGACCGGTGTGTAAAAAGGGCCTGAAGGATCTTTGGAGACCAGAGTCACCCCAACCACAAACTGTACCAGTTGCTACCATCCGGGATACGGTACTGCAGCATAAAAGCCAGGAGCAACAGGCTCCGGAACAGCTTCTTCAACCAGGCCATCAGACTGATTAACTCATGCTGAGACAACTGTATTTCTCTGTTATATTGACCAGCCGGTTGTACATATTATTCATCATAATTTACTACAAATTGCGCATTGCACATTTAGATGGAGACATAACGTAAAGATTTTTAATCCTCATGTATATGAAGGATGTAAGTAATAAAGTCAATTCAATTCAAATCGATTTCTTGTTTATTTTTTCCCACCCAATCATCCTCTTAGTTCCTCTCTGTAGATATTTAAAAGCTTCCCAATCCTCTGTCTTCCTGCTAATTTTTGTTTAGTTGTATTCCCTCTCTTTTGCCTTTACATTAACTTGTCTTCCCTTGTCAGCCACGGTTTTACTATTTTGCCATTTGAGTATTTATTTATTTTTGGAATACATCTATCCTTCACCTTTCTTACTTCCCCAGAAACTGACACCATTTCTGCTCTGCTCTCATCCCTGCCAGCATCTCCTTCCAATTTGCTTTGGCCAACTCCTCTCTCAGACCACTGGAATTTCTTTTACTCCTCTGAAATACTACAATGGCAGACTTTAATTTCTCCTTATCAAATATCAAGTTGAACTCAGTCTTGTTGTGAGCACTGCTTCCTAAGGTTTCTTTTAACTACTCACCTCTGGTTCAATACATAACACCCAATCCAGTAGAGCTATTCCCCGAGTAGGCTCAACGACAAACTGCTCTAGAAAGTCATCACATTGCATTCAACAAACTCACTCTCTTGAGATCCTTTACCAACCTGATTTTCCCAATTGACCTGCATGTTGAAATCTCCCATGATTATCATAACATTGTCCTTTTCATCAGCCTTTTCTATTTCCAGTTGTAATCTGTGGGCCTCAACCCACTGACTGTTGGGAGGCCTGTATATGACTGGTGTCAGTGTCATTTTTACTTTTGCAGTTCCTTACCTCAACCCAGAAGATTCAACATCTTCCAATCTTATGTCACATCTAGCTGCTGATTTACCAGCAGAGCCACACCACCCCATCAGCCTTCCTTCCTTCCTCCGATACATTGTGTAACCTTGGACATTCAGGTCTCAACTACAACCATCCTTCAGCCACGTTTCCGTGATGGCCACAACATCATACCTGACAATCTGTAATAGTGCAACAAGATCATCCACCTTATTTCTCATACTCCATGCATTGAGATATAACACTTTGTGTACTGTATCTGCTACCCTTTTTAATTCTGCATCCCTAATGCACTGATACTCATCCTGCTGGCTGTAATTGTGTCCTCGCATCTGTCCGCCCTATCTGACAGTCTGACTGCACGCAATCTTTGCATTTTTATCATCAGTCCTATCCAGAGTCCCTTCACTCTCGTTCCCACCCCACTGCCAAATTAGTTGAAACCCTCCCTAACAGCTCTATCGAACCTCTCTCAGAGAATATTGTTCCCCCTCGGGTTCAGGTGCAACCTGTCACTTTTGAACAGGTCATACTTCCCCCAGAAGAGATCCCAATGATCCAAGAAGCTGAAGCTCTGCCCCCTGCACCAGCTTCTCAGCCACACATTCAGGAGGGGGTGGGGTGAAGACCTGTGTCAGTCAGAGTCTGCACTCCCAGCTCACAAAGGACTTGTGTATTTCCCTGACAATCCCGGTCACCACACTGATACCTGCTTTTATTCCCTACAATATTATCGTCAGTATTAAATTCCCAGCTCCTGTGGAAGGATTCAAATTCATGTTTTGGCGTGTTAGTGCAGTGTGCCTGGGATCAGGACACAGTGGTTCATCTGCCAGTCCCGTGTATTGGTTGTATTGTGACCCTGTGCTGGTGTGTTCAGGGGTCTGACTTCTCCAGCTGACCATGTGACAGTGATCGCTCCCAGTCGGTGGGGTTGATGTGGAATAAACTTTGGTTCCCCTTAATTATAATTATAAATATAGGTTCTCCTCCTATAATTATAGACAATCCTTGCTTCAAATTAGAACGCAACTGAACAAGGAGAAATGAATCTTTGTAAGTTTTACCTCGGTTAATGGCATCAAGTGTTTCTCTCAGCACTGTGTTCAACAAATAGAGGTGATCAAATTTTTCAACCGGTAGGGCCTCATCTGTCACTGACAATTCCTGGACATCATCATTAATCCTGTAAATATTAAACTGCTGGTTATGAACTGCAATTTTGAACTATACAGGTTTTCACAAAAAAGTATGTCCTACCTCCTGTTCCAATGAGCTTCCTCCTGAAATAAATCAAACACAAATCTGATTAGACTTGGACTTACTGTCCACATCCTGAATTTCATCCAAATCATTACAAGGTGTTGAAAATTCCCACTCACACACATGAACAATAGAGAACCACGGGGTAAATGACAGGGAAAGTTTCTGAATGTCAGACCATTACTAAGAGGATGAAACTTACAGGGAAGACAGGACAGGTTGTCCATTTTCATCTGGATATGATATCAGGGTGACAAGATGGAGGAATTTAAGATCAGTGATGGATTTAATTGTGAGAGGTGGGGGGTGAAGTACCTCTCTTTATGGGAAGAATTGTGGGAGGTGAAATTCCAGATTGATTTTAATAAATCCCATAAGAAATTTAGTGAAGTGGAACTCGCTGCCACAGGAGTGGTTGAAGCGGAACAGCAGAGATTGAATGTAATGGGGAAACTGGATAAACACGTGAGCGACCATCGAGTTCGGTGCTGTGTTGCTGGGTGTGGTGAGTATGTGGGAGGAGAATTTTGAAGCAGGGAAATTGATAGAAGATGATGGACCGAATGGCCTGTTTCTGATGGAGACTGGACGAGATGTACCCCAGGCCACTGTGGGAGGAGATTGTTTCTGATGGAGAGCGAACGAGATGTACCCCAGGCCACTGTGGGAGGAGATTGTTTCTGATGGAGACCGGACGAGATGTACCCCAGGCCACTGTGGGAGGAGATTGTTTCTGATGGAGACCGGACGAGATGTACCCCAGGCCACTGTGGGAGGAGATTGTTTCTGATGGAGACCGGACGAGATGTACCCCAGGCCACTGTGGGAGGAGATTGTTTCTGATGGAGACCGGACGAGATGTACCCCAGGCCACTGTGGGAGGAGATTGTTTCTGATGGAGACCGGACGAGATGTACCCCAGGCCACTGTGGGAGGAGATTGTTTCTGATGGAGACCGGACGAGATGTACCCCAGGCCACTGTGGGAGGAGATTGTTTCTGATGGAGACCGGACGAGATGTACCCCAGGCCACTGTGGGAGGAGATTGTTTCTGATGGAGACCGGACGAGATGTACCCCAGGCCACTGTGGGAGGAGATTGTTTCTGATGGAGACCGGACGAGATGTACCCCAGGCCACTGTGGAAGGAGATTGTTTCTGATGGAGACCGGACGAGATGTACCCCAGGCCACTGTGGGAGGAGATTGTTTCTGATGGACAGCGGACGAGATGTACCCCAGGCCACTGTGGGATGAGATTGTTTCTGATGGAGACCGGACAAGATGTACCCCAGGCCACTGTGGGAGGAGATTGTTTCTGATGGAGACCGGACGAGATGTACCCCAGGACACTGTGGAAGGAGATTGTTTCTGATGGAGACCGGACAAGATGTACCCCAGGCCACTGTGGGAGGAGATTGTTTCTGATGGAGACCGGACGAGATGTACCCCAGGACACTGTGGAAGGAGATTGTTTCTGATGGAGACCGGACGAGATGTACTACAGGCCACTGTGGGAGGAGATTGTTTCTGATGGAGACCGGACGAGATGTACCCCAGGCCACTGTGGGAGGAGATTGTTTCTGATGGAGACCGGACGAGATGTATCCCAGGCCACTGTGGGAGGAGATTGTTTCTGATGGAGACCGGATGAGATGTACCCCAGGCCACTGTGGGAGGAGATTGTTTCTGATGGAGACCGGACAAGATGTACCCCAGGCCACTGTGGGAGGAGATTGTTTCTGATGGAGACCGGACGAGATGTACCCCAGGACACTGTGGAAGGAGATTGTTTCTGATGGAGACCGGACGAGATGTACCCCAGGCCACTGTGGGAGGAGATTGTTTCTGATGGAGACCGGACGAGATGTACCCCAGGACACTGTGGGAGATTGTTTCTGATGGAGACCGGACGAGATGTACCCCAGGACACTGTGGGAGGAGATTGTTTCTGATGGAGACCGGACGAGATGTACCCCAGGCCACTGTGGGAGGAGATTGTTTCTGATGGAGACCGGACGAGATGTACCCCAGGCCACTGTGGGAGGAGATTGTTTCTAAAGGAGACCAGATGAGATGTACCCCAGGCCACTGTGGGAGGAGATAGTTTCTAAAGGAGACCGGACGAGCTGTACCCCAGGCCACTGTGGGAGGAGATTGTTTCTATAGGAGACCGGATGAGATGTACCCCAGGCCACTGTGGGAGGAGATTGCTGAGCCTCTGGTGATTATCTTTGCATCATCAATGGGGACCAGAGGTTCCAGTGGATTGGAGGGATGCAGAGGTCATTCCCTTATTCAAGAAAGGGAGGAGAGATAGCCCAGAAAATTATAGACCAGTAAGTGTTACTTCAGTGGTTGGTAAGTTGATGGAGAAGATCCTGAGAGGCAGGATTTATGAACATTTGGAGAGGCATAATATGATCAGGTATAGTCAGCATGGCTTTGTCAAAGGCAGGTCGTTCCTTATGACCCTGATTGAATTTTTTGAGGATGTGACAAAACACATTGATGAACGTAGAACAGTAGATGTAGAGTATATGGATTTCAGCAAGGGATCCAAGGGGACATTGATTTGTTCAACCAGAATTGGCTTGTCCACAGAAGACAAAGTGTGGTTGTAGACAGGTCATATTCTGCATGGAGGTTGGTGCCTCAGGGATCTGTTGTGGGACCCCTTCTCTTTGTGATTATTATAAATGCCCTGGATGAGGAAATGGAGGGATGCGTTAGTAAATTTGCTGATGACACAAATGCTGGGGATGTTGTGGATAGTGTGGAGGGCTGTCAGAGTTTACAGCAGGACATCGATAGGATGAAAACTGGGCTGAGAAGTGGCAGTTTGGAGTTCAACCCAGATAAGTGTGAGGTGGTTCACTTGGTAGGTCAAATAAGATGGCAGAATATGGTATTAATGGTAAGACTCTTGGCAGTGTGGAGGATCAGTTGTCTGGTGAAAAACAGTTTACTGCCATTTGTAAATGCTGTGTCTAGGAGCGACGCATCTGTTTTCTGTCTTTGATTGCCCTGTCTGCATTGTGTTCTGTTACGTGATTGTTATGGTAACTAGTCACGCGTGTGGGGTGTGGTAATAGTGAAGGGAATAAGTTACGTATTCGTGCTTTGTTCTGGGCAGTCTTGAGCTGAGGACGGATGGATATCATATCGTTTGTTAACCGCTTTGTTGCTGATTAATTTACGATTAATTACGCTGAAGTTTCATTGCTTCATGATTGTCTGTTGCAGATAAAGGATCGAATACAAATCTTCGACATTTTGGAAGGTGATTATTCGTGTGATTGACGTGTGCGTCATACAGGTCGAACAATCTGTGTGAGATCACCAGCAGCGGCAATTGATTTGTTAGAATTGGCCGCTGTGCTGTGTTTATTTCAAATATACCACTGTTCATTTAGTGCCCTTTGACAGAAACAAATTGAAATGTAATCCCTCACCTTGAGAAATATCACACCGTCTTTTTGATCCATCTGTTCCTTTAACTTAGTGATTTCCTCCTGAATAATCCTTATATTCTCTTGGAGAGCTAGAAGATTTTTCTCCATTTTGTCGAGAATCCTCTTCTCTTCTTCTTTGAGATCCCTGAGTAAGCTCTGCTCTTTCTCAGTGATAATCTGGCGCAGTTCAGCAAACTGGGATGTGATGTAGGTCTGAATGCTGGGTGACTGTTTCTGTCAAATGAAAGTGAAGATTAATTTACTGTATTGCTGTGTTGTATTTCCTGATGACATTAAGGAGACCATTTGGTCCATTAATGTCCATGCTAGCTCTGAAACATTCCCATCAACCCCATTCACTGACGTTTTCCTGAAATCTATTCTCCCCATTGACCCATTTACTCCCATCTGATACACACACACCCTCCCCACCTTTACAGGGTTAACGGTAATTAGCCATTCATCCGGCATGCCCTTGGGATGTGTCATAGTCTCTTGTGGTCACAGGGAGAGCATGCAAACTCCACACAGACAGCAACAGAGGTCAGGATCGAACGCTGGTCACTGGAGCTGCGATACTCAGCTATTCTGCATTAAAGGGAGCAAAACTCGACTGTAATATCAGAAATTCCGCTCAGGAAGCCTCACCCGAACTCCGGAAATCTTCTCTTTCTGTTGCTGCTCCTTTTTCTGGAAGTATGATTTCTTTTTTGTGAGAGAGTCTAAGGAAGATTTTAGCTGATCCTGGAAGTCAGAGAGCGAAGGAAATAGAAACAAAGATGCATCAAAAGAAACAGGTGATCAAACCCGATTATCACACAAAATGCCGGAGGAACTCAGTGAGTCAGGCAGCATCTATTCAGGGGAAATAAACAGTCGGTGTTTCGGGATGAGACCCTTCATTAGGACTGGGAAGGAATGGGACAGAAGCCAGAATAAAAAGGTTGGGGATGAGAACCAGCTGACAGCTGACGGATGAGACAACGTGAGGGGGAACGTGGGGGAGGGTGATGAAGTGAGAAGCTGGGAGGGGACAGGTGGAAGAGGTAAAGAGCTGGAGAAGAAGGAATCTAGTACGAGAGGACAATCGACCATGGAAGAAACGGGAGGAACTGGGCTGTTTGCGGTCCTGAATGGTGACGAGGGAGGAGGTTAGGAGTCAGGTCCCACTTGTCCCGTTTGCAGGTATCAGTGTCAGGAGGGAGATCAGTGGGGAGGAGCGAGTGGATCAGGGCGATACAGGATGTGGACCGCGATCCGTATGGAGAGCGGAGAGTTGCGGGGTGCGGAGTTGGGCTGTGGGACGGAGAGATGCTAGAATCCCGTTGGAAATGGCGGAAGTTGCAGAGAGTGATGTGTTTGTTTTGGAGGCTCATGTGATATTATGTAGGAGAAAGGAAATGTGTTAAGTATCAAATTAACGTTAGATTACCTTGTAGATTTTAACAGCTTCTTTAATCGGCTTGAAGCGGTGCTCTCTGTGTTCCTGCGCGTCTCTACAGATCAGACAGATCAGTGTCTTGTCCGTTTCACAAAACAGCTTCAGTTCTTCCTCATGTTCCTCGCAGTGATGTTTACTTTCCTTCCCTTTCGGATTCAGGTTTAGATTTCGAGCTTTTTCAGCCAGATTTGCTAAGGCCCGATTCACCCTGAGGGTGCGGTCAGCAAACTCCTCTCTACATTCCGGGCAGGAGTTTCTCTCCTCCCTTTCCCAACACCGTGTGATACAAGAGCGACAGAAGTTGTGTCCACACTCTAGTATAACCGGATCGGTGAAGAAATCCAGGCAGATGGGACAAATTGTCTCCTCGGTCCAACTCTCGGCCGGTCCTTTCGAAGCCATGTTAACTCCCAGCACTTCCTGATTCAGAATGCTTTCACTTTCGGGGAGCTGCTGATCCCCTGCAGTACCGTGATTGTCCACTACACGCGCTGCAGACTCAGGGAATGAACATTAAGCTGCTCTCTGTGGGAAGGAATTGTGGTATCTATATCAGGGAAGGATCAGAAACAGATTAAGCTGGTCAGAACAGAATGAAAACTCAGCCATGGACTGCCTAAGCCCGGCTATGAAAGGAGGAGTGTTGGGGATGGGGCTAGCAAACCCATCCCATAAAAGCCCAGTGTGACAGAAACGTCAACTGAATCTCCACAGGCCTCATCCCTGGGATCAGAAGGACCTTCCCCTGGAAGACGATTGAATTTGTGTGGTGAAAGCAGAGGCCACAGGGCTGATCAACCCTCGGAGAGCTGCTGGTGGCCGCCTGTGTCCCGATCGGCGTGATGGGCTAAAGAAGAAGCAGAACAGAAATGAAGCCGGAGAGAAGAGCCTGGTTCAGTCTGAGGCCGGACTGAAAGGGACAAGTTCTGAAAAGAGACTGCAGATGCTGGAATCTCGAGTAAGAAACATGAGGCTTGAAGAACTGAGTGGGTCGGGCAGCAACTGCAGAGAGAAATGTACAATCGACTTTCCGGGTCGAGATCCTTCATCTGGACTGTCTCAACCCGAAATGTCGATTTTCCATTTCCCTCCACAGACGCTGCCTGACGAGCTGTGTAACCCCAGCAGCTCGTTTTTACTTTTCTCCAGGTATAAAGAGAGTCAGGCTGGGGGGTGACACGATGGGACAGTAAATATTTAAAATGATTATTAAATGAGTTCATACCATGCGAGTGGGGATGTGGAGGATATTGTGCAGTGAGGAGACAGATGCAGTGGTGATGACCGACTTGTGGCTGCAGGAAAAAGCACAGGACGGGACATTCTATGTCACAAGGTATTGGATTCGGTCCAGTACATCACGGGGTGGAGCCCTCCCCAACATCGAGCACATCGACATGAAACGCTGTCGGAGCTTCCATCATCAGAGATATTCACCACCCAGGCCAGGATCTTTTCTCGTGCCTCACTCGGGTAGAAGCCTCAGGACTCGCACCACCAGGGTCAGAAACAGTTACTACCCCTCAGTCATCAGGCTCTTGAACAAATCAAAGATAACTACGCTGACTTGCCCATCCGCTGAGATGCTCCCACAACGAATGATCACACTGGGCCTGTCTCCGAATGAGAGAAATAAGAGACAGACACAGTCTCGCAGGGCTGGGCCAGGAATGATGTTTCCTCCGGGTGGAGTGTGTAGCCAAGCGCCACAGACTCAAAACCCGAGGTCATATTTGGGGGCTCGGCAGGAAAATAGTGATTCTGAGTGAATAACAGAATCAGAGTGAGGGGCCGAATGGCCACGTCAGCGCCTGCTGCTTATTTTCTAAATTGCGAGTTTACCTTTGCGCCTTGTTCTCCCTTGGCCTTCAGCCTGTCGGATTGCACAGGGGAGCGGTGAGAGCTCCGGAGATCCATCAGCAGCCGCTGCGGTTATTTCATGCTCTTGTTATTTATCCTGTTTCTCCATATTTGCATTTGCACAGTTTGTTACCTTCAGCACTCTGGCTGATCTGTCATGACGCTGTTATAGTTACTACTCTACAGAATTCTTTTTAGTATGTGTGCAGGAAAATGAATCTCGGTGCTTTATGTGGTGATTTATTTGTACTCCGATAATAAAATTTACTTTGAACTTTGAGCCTCAGGGAACTTGCTTTGATTCTGAGAACAAACTGTGACTGACACCTCCGGCTCCCGGCAGCAGCCCGACCTCAGACAAACTCACAGCCAATCAGAGAACAGCGCTGGAACAAACATGCTCTCATTGGTGGAGCGTGTCATTGGGCGGGACACCGAGCGCTCAGAATGGAACTGGAAGCGACTGGACCCGGTGAGAAGTTGGAGATCGGGAGCGGTACTTCGGGGAAAGTCTGCAACACCAGCCGGGGTCTTAATTCCTTCAGGTGGCAGAGGTGAGGAGACTGGGTGAGAGTCCGTGAGATGTTTCAGCAACACGGAGAGTGCCTGGTCTTTCCCCGCCGTGGATCGGAGCCGGTTGTCCGAAGCTGCCTCCCAGACCCGTCCCCTGTTGCTGGGAGACAGGAGATGCCCCGCAGTGGCTGCCAATGGATCTCCGGAACTCTCACCGCGTCTCTGTGCAATCCGACAGGCTGAAGCCCAAAGGGAAAGACTGCACAGGTAAACTTGTGCTTTAGGAAATAAACATGATCGGTGTGGCCATTCGACCCCGTGTGCCTTCTCTGCCCTTCATTCATCGCCACTTTCCCGCAGTGTTTCCGTCACCGCTGTGGCCCTGAATTTGCCTTTTGAACTTAGAAACCTTGTGGAGAAAATTCCAAAGATTCACTGCACTCTGGGTGGGGAAATTCATGTGAGACTGTCTCAGTCAGACCACCTCTTATTTCTCTACTTTTGAGACCGTCCCAGCCTGTGTAATATCTCAGTGGACACACACACCCCCACCCCATCAGTCAATGTGGGAAACCTTCTCTTCATTCCCTGCATCCCAGAGGCTGACTCCGGGAGGGAGACCAGACCTGTACACAGTGTTCCATGTCCACTCTCACTAGGACCCCATGTACAGTATCGCCAGCATCAACGATAGAATGAATGGCTTCCCGCTTGCAGAACAGGTGGAGCATCTCACTGTGGTGTGAACTTGCTGATGTATCTTCAGGCTGGATGACTGAGTAGTTCCCCTCCCTCACAGGTGAATGGCCTCTCCCCACGGTGAGCTCACTGGCGAGTAGGCTGTGAGTGAATCCCTTCCCACACTGAGAGAAGGAGAATGGCATCTCACTGGGATCAACCATCTGGCAATTCAGAAAGGTGAATAAGATGATGAGGGATAGAGGTTTTTTCCCAAGACTGAAATGGCTCACAGGAGGGAGCATAGTTTTAAGGTGCTTGGAAGTCGGTACGAGGGGGATGTCAGAGGTAAGTTTTTCACACAGAGTGGTGAGTGTGTGGAATACACTGCGAAGGTGGGAGAAGTGGATACAATAGGGTATTTCAAGAGACTCTCGGATAGATACATGGAGCTAGGATGAATAGAGGGCGATGTAGTAGGGAGATTCTAGGCAGTTTCTCAGTTAGATTGCATGATCTGCACAACATTCTGGGGCGAAGGGCGTGTAACGTAATGTAGATTTCTTTGTTTCTGTATGAACTCCTCACCTTCTAACAAGGCAAGGATCAGGCATCCAGAGTGACCATCGAATTCTCCGACTGTATTCCTGTCTGCATCAGAATGGGCTATTTCTGTCTTCAATCAACCTGTGATTTGGCTCAATTTGTCCTTTGGTATTATTTCAGTTCTGGCCATGTCCCACAACACTGCAAAGAGAACTTGTTTCTACATGTCTGATCCTGGAGATTTTCTAATTCCTTGGATTCCCTCCCCCCAGTTGATTGACAGTGATGAACCCATTGATGGCAATGACATGAAAGTAGTTATTCTCATTGGAATGTGGCACTTTTGTTATGTGAAAGCCATAACTCAGCTGGCATCGAGGACAAAGCTGTTTTATATCCTTCTTTACCCAGAGAGAACTAAATCTGACGGAAGGATTTTTTTTGCCATACAGCACTAATTGACATTTTTACTGATTGGAAAGTAGACTTTTAATCCAAGATTAACTCGGAAATATATTTTTGTTCCGAGTTACTAATCCTTGCATTTATACAGCTGGGCCTCGGCAGTGTTTGGGAGATAAATTCGCTCACATTTACTCCGACTGCACCGGAACAACGCTGGCAGCGTCACCCATGGCTACTCTTTTACCCAGAAGGCCCCGCGAACGAGAAACCTGTCTGCCACCAAAAGATCCAGCGATGCGCATGCGCCGCAGAAATGGCGCGTTCATGAGCTGAAAACTCCCCGAGACCCGGGTACGGATCGTGGGGCTGAAAAAGAGGGAACTGACTGGGGTTGTCCTGGGGTGCAGGACCAGTGCGGCAGGAGCTCACAGTAATAACCCTTCAATCGCGTTTCAGACACCGGAGATTAATTCCCGCCCGGAGACCCTCCTACCTGCAGCCGGTCCCTGTGTGCCTCTCGTCTACTGAGCGCATGCGCAATATTCGGGACAGCCTCCTACTTCCGCGCATGCGCATGTCAGTAAACAGGAGGAAATCTGCAGATGCGGAAATCCAAAGCAACAGACGGGAAATGCTGGAAGAAAATCAGAGGGGCCGGCAGCAACTATGCAGAGGAGAGAACAGTCGGCGTTTCAGACCGAGACCCTTCAGGACTGGAAAGGAAGGGAGGGAGTAAGAATGTGGGGGGAGGTGAGATAACTGTGTGAACAGAAACGTGGACAGGACAGTTCTTTGTTGGTCTCCAGTACCACTCATCACCACTTCCGGCAGAGAACCACCGGCAGTGCAAACTGGGGTCTGTCTGTCAGGAAGGCAGTAATCCAGGAGACAGTGAGTTTGTCTACGCCCATCCTTTGCAGGTTGTTGCACTGAAGACGTGACTGGACTGTATTGAAGGCACTAGCGAAATAAAATAAAAAGCGATTCACACAATGCCAATGGGAGTGAGCTCGCTGCAACAGGTAGATTATGTATCCACACCCTCATGAGGTTGGTAGGCAAAGTCTAGAGCGTCCAGGGTAAGTCAGGACCAGCCTCTCCATCACCTTCATCGCATGAGATGTGAGGGCAATTAGTCTGTCGTCATTAAGTTCAGATGGAGTCGCCTTATTGAGCAAAGGAACCAAGCAGGAAGTCTCCCACAGCACCGGTATCTTTTCCCGACTCAGTCTCAGATTGTAACGGTGAGACAAAATTCCAGAGAGCAGGCTGACACAGGCTGTTCACCTGCTCCTTGTTTGCAAAAGGACTCATCCAGACATCCGATTTGCAGAAACACCAGTGCGTTCACACTGGGGAGAAGTCGTTCTCCTGCTCCTAGTGTGGGAAAAGATTCATTCAGTTACCTGAGCAACTGAAACACCAGACATTTCACGCAACGGAAGCAGCTGTGCACCTGTTCAGAGTGTGGGAAGAGTTTCATTCAGTTAACCCACCTTGAGAGGCTCCAGCGAGTTCACAATAAGTAGAGGCCACACTTCTGTCCTGAGTGAGCACAGAGATTTACTCAGTCATCCCACCTGCTTAAACTCCAGCAACTTCACTCCAGGGAGGAAGTTCAAGTCAGCTGTCTGTTAAATGTTTAAACACGATGGTGATTAAATCTAGCTGCGAGTTGACAAGGACTGTTACTGTCAGATTCTTGCAGCAGCTCCTCACACCCAGGACTGAACACTGGTCACGCAGCATTACAGGGGTTTGTTAGACCAGAACTTCATCAGGTATAGGAGCACAATCAGGCCAATCGGCCCATTGAGTCTGCTGTGGCATTTCATCAGGGCTCAATTCCGGTTCATCGTTCAACACCCAATCCGGAATAGCTGATCCCCAGTGGGTTCAGCCACCAGTTGCTCTAAACAGACATCTCGTAGGCATTCTGCAAATGCCCCCTGTTGGTAACCAGCACTAACCTGATTTTCCCCAATTGGTATCCCCCATGACTGCGGTAACATTGTCCTTTTGACATACATTTTGTCTCCCGTTGTAATTTGTAGACCACATCCTTACTACTGTTGGGGGTCTGTATATAATTTCCCTCAGGGTCTAATGACAATTAAACTTTTTTCGCTCTTCTCACAGAGATTCTACATCTTCTGATCCTATGCCGCTTCTTTTGTTCATATTTACCAGCAAAGCCACCCACCCCCTTTGCCTACCTACCTATCCTCCTGAAACAACGTGTCTCCTTGAACGTTAAGCTCCGGGTTATAATCTTCTGTCAGCCACGGTACAGTGATGTACACAAATCACACTGTGCTAAAAGTTCATCACTGTTATTCAGTACGCTGCACACATTCAAAGTTCACACCTTCCGTCCTGCATTCATCGCCCTTATCGATGTTGTCCCACTTTCACGCTGAATTCATCCGGTTGACTGCAATTTTGCCCTGACATCAGCCTCTGCTTCCTGGTGCTCTCACTGCACACTATACCTGTTGCCCACTAACTACCTCATCCCCAGCACAATCACTCCGGTTCCCGTCCCCCTGACAAGTTATTTTAAACAGGAACTCTAACCAACCTGCCACGAGCAGACTGGACCCGCCAGGTTCCTGTTGTGCAGATCATCCCATCCCCTGAAGAGATGCGAAATGACCCAGAGACCTGATGCAATGCCCCTGCACCAGCTCCTCAGACACACATTCATCTGCCCAATCCTCACTTTCTTTCCCTCTTTTGAAATGTTGCCTCACCTGAAAGGACTGTTTCTGATCCAGAATGGAGCTGAGGGAGGAAGTAAGTGAGAGCGTGTAGAACTTCCCTCACTTGCAGGGATATGTTCCAGGAGGGAGATTAGAGGGGGGAGGGGTAAGATAAAAGATTGGAAGGTAGGAAGCGGTTTAGTCAAGATAACCGTGCAAATCTGTCGGGTTATAAAAAATGTCAGCAATCGTGAATGTGTTTTGTGAGCCCTGCCACCTGCCACAGTCGGCGTCTTTCTCGGGTCAGCTGTCACCTGAATGCGCCAGGCTGGATGGTGGAGGGTTTTACAGAGATGGCGAGTGGTGTAGAGGTCAGGCTGGTTTACAAAATGGCGATGGGTGTAGGGTCAGAAGGGTTTTCACAGATGGTGAGGGCCTCAAAGGTTGGAGGTATTAACAAAAATGGGGAGTGGTGTAGGGGTT
Organism: Hemitrygon akajei; assembly: GCF_048418815.1. Lineage (NCBI taxonomy): Eukaryota > Metazoa > Chordata > Chondrichthyes > Myliobatiformes > Dasyatidae > Hemitrygon > Hemitrygon akajei. Next base: position 8,529,124 of record NW_027331920.1, on the reverse strand, counting down.
GGAAGGGTTTTGCACAGGGCTAGGAGTGTAGGAATGCTTCACCACCACTGTGGAAATGTACTTCACTTGTCATACTAAAGTGGCCTGTAACCAGCTGGAGTCTGTATTGTATCAGAGAGCTTTGCTAATAATGTTCGTGCAACATGACGCTGATGGTACCTGAGCACTTGAGTGCAGACCCGCAGCTGTGTCACTGGAAGAATGCCAAATATTCTGATTCAGCAGATAACAGAATGCACCCTGTCCTTGAACTGATGTTCAAAGGGGTGACAGTACTGTTTCTTTTTGACAAAGCTATTGCCAGCTCTCGGGCAGTGCTACTCTTCCCTTGCTGCAAGTATACATAATCGCTCTGAATATTCATCCACTCTGAGTAAATTGTTGTTGGTGACAACACGTAGTGTAAAGGTGCTTAACACCATCTCCTACCTGGACACCCCCTCTTACCTGCACATGCACCTCACTCTCCACCACTTCGCCATCTCACGTCTGTACCACAAGTCTCGGAACTGAAATACCCATTCCGTCCATCGAATCTTCTCCACCATTCGATCATGGCTACCGGATGTTTCCTCTAAACCCCACACTGCCCCCTTATCAACCATCAACGCATCATTTACTTACGTAAAGCCCGTTACCCCACTGGTGTTTGGGGCAGCAATGAAGAGATTGCCGGAGAGGTCCACCGGGATGTTGTGTGGATTAGAGGCATGAGCTCCTGTGTAAGGAGAGTTCGGACGAACTTGGGCTGTTTTCTCTGGAGTGGAGGAAGCTCAGTGTGACCTGAGGGAACTTGGTCAGATGACGAAAGATCTCGATAGAGTAGGCAGCTGCCATTTTCACCTTCCGAGTCACAATGTCTAACCCCGGAGAGCATGCATTTGGAGACATGAGGGAGCTGTGGAATTCATTGCCATGGACCGCTCAGAGGCCGGATCACAGTGTTTACATAATCAGAGACTGACCAGTACTGGATTCCTAAAGGCGTCGAAGGTCATGGGGAGAAGGCAGGAGAATGGGATTGAGAAGGAAAATAACAGACACTGGGACAGGCACAGAAAGAGGAAACATTAGAGTGAGACGTGTCAAGCACGGAGAGATGGGACAGACTCAGATAGGGGTTCTTGTCTGGCACGGAGCAGTGGGGCTGAACACCGGTTCATTTTCCACTCTCGGACCTTCACTGAGACCATTTCTCATCAGCACATGTTTCACAAACAGTACATTTCAATTATCAAGCTCAAAGTAAATTTATTAACAAAGTGTGTTAACCAGATGCTATAGAACAATTCATTTTCTCGTTGGCGAGACAACTCAATACCATGCATTGCCCAGCCTGGGATAGGGAATGGCACCAATTTCAGAGGAATTGTTTTGTGACTCTGGGGCTTTGTGAAGGAACCCTAACTCCATCCTCCTCATTCCCCTTTTCCCTCCTGACTCCCCTCCCTCACACTCCAATGCATGTGTTTGTGTGTGAGAGTGAGAGACCTGCATGCTCACTCACCCTCCATCAACGATGTCCTCTCTCCACCTACACACTCACACTCTGTGCACACTGCAATCCCTGTAGGCTCAAATGATCGAAAAATGTAATGCCCTCCCTCCTGCACCAACTCCTTCGCCACGTGTTAAACAGTTTATCCTTCCTATTCCTGGCACATGGCACAGATGGCAGTCCTGAGATCACAGCCCAGTATGAGCTGTCTCTTTACTTGGCACCTCACTTCCTGAACTTCCTTTGCAGAACCTTGTTCCCATCTGAGCCTCAGAGCCATACCAAGCGCCAGAGACCCAACAGCTGTGACTTTCCTTTGTGAGGTCATTCCCCCATCCCACCGGTGTGTAAAGTGATATACCTGTTGTTCAGGGGATGGCCACAGGGGTGCGCTGCACTCTCCTTCCTGACTGTCACTCAGTTTCCGGTGCCGTGACCTTGGGTGCAACTACTTCTCTCTATATAACCTACCTATCACCACTTCGCCATCAATCCCTTCCCTTCCTTCCCTCAGTAGTCAAGGGTGCATTTCATTCGATCCCGGCGACCTATCTAACTTAATATCTTTCAAAAGCTCCAGCACATCCTCTTTCTTAATGATTATACACTCAAACAATTCAGTCCACTGTAAGTCATTGCCACAGCTGCCGAGGTCCTGTTCACTGGTGAATACTGAAGCAAAGTATTCATTAAATACCTCCACTACCTCCTTCCGCTCCATGCGCACGTTTCCACGGTTGCACCCGATTGGTCCTATTCTCACACGGCTCGTCCTCTTGCTCTTCACGTTATTGTAGAAAGCCTTGTGGTTTTCCTTAATCCTGCTCGCCAAGGCCTTCTCATGGCTCCTGCTAGCTCTTGTAATTTTCCAGAGCTTCAACAGTACCTATTTCTTGAAACTTTTGTTAGCTTTTCTTTTCTTCATAACGGGATTTTCTACATCCTTTGTACAGCATGGTTCTTTTACCCTGCCACCCTTCCCTCGCCTCAATGGACCATACCTATGCAGAATGCCATACAAATATTCCCGGGACATTTGCCATATTTCTGCAGTGCATTCACCTGAGAGCATCTGCTCCCAATTTATGTTCCCAATAGCATCGTATTTCCCCTTACCCCAGTGAAATGTTTTCCCAAATTGTCTGCTCCTATCCCTCTCCAGACGCCATGGTGAAGGAGATAGAGTTGTAGTCGCTCCCTCCAAAATCCTCTCCCACCGAGAGGTCTGACGCCTGACCAGGTTCATTTCCCGAAACCGGAAATCTTGCCACAGATGCGGCTTCAAGAGTCTGAACATAGAATCCAAATCAAGTGCAGGTCTATTCATCCGATGTGTGTATTAGCTACTGACGTCTTAAATCCGGAATGATTTACCTGATGTTCGAACGGATTAACTGCTAGTAACATCCAAAATACAGTAAAATAGATTTTCTTACCGCTAATCTATAAAGCTGCATTATCTACATACATCATCTACCCACCACAGTACCCGTCCCAGACAGTATCAAAAAATAATGCTATTACATCTTTATTTAACAGTCTTCCAAACATAAAACTGAATCGAATGTGTTCTACACTTCCGAAATGCACTCTGATAAAACCTCTCTTTTCCAGAATATAATTCAAACGCTCTATCACCATAAGTTCCATGAGTTTACATCAATGATTTATGAACGATTTAGCCTCTGACCAGAAGAATCAGACGGGGAGCTCCCAGGTTTCAGAGTCGGCACTACAACTGCCAGATTCCATCAGAAAGGAAGATGCCCTAACTTCCAAATACGATTAAAACATACATTGAAATATTATCACAAGAGATATTGTCAGGGCATATGACTGACCATACAGCAACACACATCATTCTTTCCTGCCGACATCTGACCTGCATTAAGAAAAGATTTTTTTAAATTTACAGAAGGAAAATCCTACATCAGTGATACTACCATTGGTGCAGCTGACTTCCCACACATTTAGGAATTCATTTAGAACGTCCACATCTGCCGACACCTCAAAATCCGTGCCCAACCTCAAATCCGTGCGCATCCTCAAATCCGTGCCCAACCTCAAATCCATGCCCACCCTCAAATCCGTGCATTCCCTCAAATCCGTGCCCACCCTCAAATCCGTGCACTCCCTCAAATCCGTGCCCACCCTCAAATCCGTGCGCACCCTCAAATCTGTGTGCGTCCTTCTAATCTGCGTGCTCCCCAAATATGCACACAGTCCAACCCGAGCGCACCATCAAATCCGTCTGCACCCCCAAGTCAGCCTTCACCACCAAATCGGAGGGCAACCCGCAAATCCAATGCTGCTCCCTAATCTGCGTGCACCCCCAAATATGCGTACAGACAAACACACCTTGTGTAGCAGAACAATCAGCCCATTGATTGATGGCAACACGTCTATGTGCAGGGACCCAAAGGAAACCGACATGTTAATCTAATACATTGTATATGAGATTATGTTGGCTGAGCTTCCAACAGTAAACCCTACCGACTGCTGGAATGACCATCTTAAAGACTCATCAACACCGAAAAGGAATCTGATCAAATTACAACTTTGCAAGGACAAGTTTCACCCACCAACGCTAAGCCTAAAATGACAGCAACTAATTCTGAAGTACAAACTGGAAAATGGTCAGTACGTCGTTTCTTTATCGTCTCTGCAATTCGGGCACAAAAAACAGTCACACCAACGTTCCCAGTAAAATTATTTTTAGAAACACCTGTAAAAATGGCTAACATATCATACTAATTTTCTTTAAAATGCTGATGACCCCAAAGACTCCCAGTCATAACAGAATCCTTGGAATTTATTAAATCATATTTATTAAAACATATCCACCCAATACTGAACCCTCTCTCCCTGTGACGTTTCCACACATTTAACAGGATGATCATTTCTTTGCCCCTCGAATCAATCCAGTACGTTCACATCAACTTGAACCACCGCATCCGGAAGCGTCATTGTCCCGTTCCAGCCGGTCAATCCGAAACAGGGGACCACCTTATGGCACCACAACACAATCTGAGAGGTTGTGCGTGTAACACATCCAAACAAGTTTAAAATGACTGCACATCTGTCTGAAATCGCCCATCATTTTCCTAAACTCCAGGGAATAACTTCCTAACCTATTCAACCTTTTCCTACAACTCAGTTGCTCAATTCCCAGCAACCTTCCTGTAAATTCTCTTTGCACTCTTTCAATCAGATTCATATTTTCCCTGTAGGTTTGTAACAAAAGCTACACGAATGCGGCCTCGCCAGCATCTTATACAGTTTCAACATACCATACCGTCTTCTGTACGCAATGCTTTCATTTCTGAACGCCGATGTGCCAAAAGCTCTCTGTACGCCACATACAAGTCATTATGATTCTGTATTCCTAGATCTCTCTCTTCTACCGCATTTTCCGTTGCTCAACTGATCACCTGATTTGTCCACGCCAAGTGTAACATCTCACACTGGTCTGCATTAAAATTCATCCGCAATGTTTCAGCCCATTTTTCCATCTGGTCCAAATCCCCCGGCAAACTTTGATAGCCTTTCTGATTGTCTACAATACAACACAATCTGGATGACATCCACAGATTTGATCCGGTTCATCACATTAACATTCAGATTGCTGATATGGATGACAAACAACAACATCCCTGCGCCACTCCACTAGTCACAGGCTTCCAGTCAGAGAGGCAACCGACTGTTTCCACACTCTGCCTCCTCCAATTCACTACCTCATTCCGAATGCCCAGCGACTCAACCTTCTGAATCAAGTCCGAAGCTGGACCTCGGCAATGGCCTTGCTAAATTACCTGTAGACCACATCCACTGACTTTCTTCCATCAGATTTCTTAGTAAGCACCTCTGAAGACTCTGTGAGACTGATTCGATATGGAAGCATCACGCACAAAGCTATATTGACTATCTCTAATCAGGCACTGGCTCTCCAAGTCCGTATATATCCGGTTCCTTAGAATAACTTCCAATAGCGTTCCAACTAAATATTTTTTGAGAGTTTCGCTCAGGGCTAACAACCCGGGCTGGCCAAACAGAACAGTCACAGAAACGGCAGTGAAGAACAGTCCAACATCCGTGTGCGCTGGTATTCCTCTGTCTCCACCAGGGACTTGCATAGCTCACTGGTGAACCGAGTGGAAGCTACTGACACGATAATGGAAGTTGTGACCACCGCCAGGACCCACACTGAAACTGGTTTCAGCCAACAACCAAGAGAGTTGGAGCGGCTTCATTACTGTTCTAAACCTCTCATCCTCCGACACCCCCCAAACAGGCCGACACCTATATATCCATGCGCACCCCATATCCGCCCACAATCAGAATCTATCAGCATCCGCAAGAGAGCACACATCCTTATTGGGTGATACCCAAATCCACATCAGATTATACCAGAGCAAGATTCAGTTCAAAGTGATCTCAAAATGGAGGGCTGCAAGTACAGTCTTCCAAAATGGCCTCCTCCATCGTCAAGCACATGCCAAGAGAAAAGTTCAAAGTTTAAAGATTATTTATAATCAATGTATGCATAAATTGTACAATTTTCATACTCATCAGAGCCCTGGATCTTCTGACATTCCCGAATCTGTGCGCATCTCCAAATACGCGCTCACCCTTCACATTATCGATGAACGTATCCCCACTCACCTGCAATGCATGTCCCCTGGAGTTAGTCATTTCAACCCTGGGAAATGGATACATTTGGTCGACTCTATCTTTGCCTCTCATAATCATATAAACCTCCATCGAATCTCTCCTCAGCGTCCAACGCTCCAGAAGAATCAAATCAAGTTTATCCGGACTCTGGTGGTAGCACATGTTCTCTGAACCGGGCAGCACCATCCAGAGACAGAGAAGCAGTTTCAGCGACAGGTTACTATCGATGCAATGCTCCTCAGACAGGATGAAGAGGTCAATACTCCCCAATGCCATTAGGCTTTACAATTCAACTGCCAGGACTTAAGAACTTTTTTTTTAAAGCTATTATTAATGCTTTTTGAGTTAGTGATTTAGATGCATATCATATTATTACTGAGTTAAGTATTGTATGTAATGAGTTTTTGCTACAACAAGTGTATGGGACATTGGAAAAAATGTTGAATTTCCCCATGGGGATGAATAAAGTATCTATCTATCTATCTATCTATCTATCTATCTATCTATCTATCTATCTATCTATCTATCTATCTATCTATCTATCTATCTATCTATAGTGGGGTGATCAAAACTGTATCCAATACTCCAGATGTGGCATAACCAGAGTTTTGTAGAGGTGCAGCATAATCTCCTGACTTTTGAACTCAATTTCTCGTCTCATAAAAACACGAATTCCATAAGCCTTCTAAAACACCACTTTCAACGAGATATTGCTTTGGATCCAAGATCTCTCTGCATAGCAACACTGTTGAGGATCTTGCCTTTACAATGTACCATCTCCTTGCATTTATCGTAGTTAACCCCCACCTGCCATTTCTCAACCATTATCTGCAACTGATCTATATTGTGCTGCATTCTTTGCCAGTTTTCTACAAGATCCAAAGCTCCACAGATCTTGTAATTATCGGCAAATTTACCAACACAGCCATTTCCATCTTCATCCAGGTCATTTATATACATCACAGACAGCAGAGCTCCCAGCACAGAACCCTGTGGAACACCGCTAATTGCAGGCTTCCGGCTCCAATAAGTCCCTTCAATCACTACACTCTGTCTTCTGTGTGCAAGCCTATAATTTTATTCAGAGACTCGTGGATGCCTGGTATGGTGGTAAAAGGAAATACATGAGAGGTTCTGAAGAGTCGTGTGGGATAGGCACATGGATGTCAGGAAGTTGAGGGATATGAACATGGTGTAGGTAGGACGGATTAGTATTCGGGTGTTTTTGATTTGCTTTGGATCTGGCTCGGCACAACACGGTGGGCCGAATGGACGGTTCCTGTTCTGTACTCTTCTATGTTCCATGTGTCGAGTAAAGCATAAACCATTTGTCTGTTCCCACCTCCTCACCACAATGTAATAGTTATCTTGTGCTTATGCGGGCGGAGGGAAAATCATCGCTCTTGTGCTTCTTGATTTCGTCTCTGGGGATTCAGTGTCACTCAACCCTGCCACTTTACTCTGGCCCGCGCCTTCGTTAACTCAGTTAACCATGCCTTAATGAGATTTTCCTCCCCCTTACACAAATTTCAGGCTTATTGTTATGAATATGCTAAGGTGATAGGATTACTGCGTGATTGAAGTGGGGGATGATGTTGGATTGCAGGGAATGAGTGTCGAGGTGTGGGTTAGGGTTTACACGGGTGTGTAGGAGGGGAGTAGGTGTTAGTTTAGCGTAGGGTCGGGAGATGGAGATGCAGGTCTCCACATGGGGAGAGAGCGGGGTGGATGAGAGCTGGTGTTAAGTGAGCTTGTTCGTGGGGCTGTGGCCAGAGTTAGTCGGGGTGCAGTCCGGGATATTTGTGTTGTAGGATTATGGTTAACGGTAAGGCTGGCGATGTACATGTTGGGCTGGGGAGACAGACTTGTGGAGTTTAGGGTAAACCGGAATGTGCGGCTCTGGCAGAACAACTTTTATCTGCCCCACGCCTTTCATTAACCTAGTCCAAAAAACACGGCTTAATTAACCAGGTGTGTAATGGAACGCGTCATCAGTAATGTAAACTGTTTTCGTTGGGGGTAATTCAGGACTTTAATCACTCGATGCCCTCACCAGGGCGACCCAGCAGGGTTGCTCAGGCCAGGCTTGTGACACTCCCACGGGCAAAGATAATGGAAACCATGACATCCCGAGTTTAAGGTATTTCAGATCTCGTTATTTGATTCTACTTTAACAATTTCGGTCTGAGGCTTCATCTCGAAGTAAGACGGAACCTCCCTACTTTAAGTTTACGGTAATCTGTATTTTGCATCTGGGTGTGGTGGGTCGTCCGGTGTATATTAACAGGGTTTACTGGAGATTCAGAGTCACTCCACCCTGTCACTGAGAGTTTAGGGCAACTTGTTTTCTGTGGTTCCAGTTTAACTAATCGGATCCCTCTCGCCTTCTTGGTATCTTGGCCTTTTCACTGACTGGGAAAACGAAGAGTATGTCGCTGTTTGATTCGGTTGTGATTATGGGGGCAGTGGGAAAATCATCCCTTGTGTTTCTTGATCTCTTCACTCGAGATGCAGTATTACGCAACCCCACCAAGTTGTCCTGGCCCATACATCAGTGTTAGTTCAGTTTAGGATTTAGTGACAGGAATCTGCGAATTTCGATTTCAGTTTATGATTTACGGTCAGACATGTGGGGCGTTTCAGATCTGATTCGCGTTTAGGGACAGGGATGAGGTCAGATTATATTTAAGGTGAGGGATGTGGAGAGTCAGAGGTCAGGTAAGCTTTTGCTTGGCCTCCACAGGTGCACGTGGCAACACATTCCACAGATTTACCACCCTCCGACTAAAGTAATTTCTCCCTATGTCCGTTCTTAAAGGTCGTCTTTCAATCCTGAAGTCGTGTCCTCTTGTCCTAGAATCCCCTACCATGGGAAATAACTTTGCCATATCTAATCTATTCTGGCCTTTTAACACTTGGAATGTTTCGTTGTGATCCCCCTTCATTCTCCTGAACTGCAGGAAAGACAGCTCAAGGGCTGCCAGACGTTCCTCATACGGTATCCCGTTCATTCCTGGAATCATTCTCGTGAATATTCTCTAAACCCTCTCCGATATCAGTATATCATTTCTAAAATAAGGATTCCGGCCTCTACATTAATCGAAAGTTTTTCTCAAGCTTTGTTATGTCCCAGTTTGGAATAAAAATTAGAAGTAGAACTTTTGATCCCCGGTTCGATTTTGAGAGAAGATGGGGCTCTTTTGCCAAATATGATCATTTAATTTGAATTATTTTATAAGGTTTCCTTCCAATCTTATTCTATATAAACATGAATTAGCGGTTGATGACTCTTTTTCTTTATTTATATAGATGATGGTAAGACGTATTGCTCCGAGGGGGTTGATTCCTCATCGTTTTTGTTTCCCTTTTTTTTTGTCGTCAGTGTTTTTTTTCTTAGTTAGACGGGGGTTCTTTTTTTTCCTACTTTTCTTCATATATAATTTTTTTTCAATTTCATATATTACAATCAGCTTGCTTTCTTCAGCTTTATTAATTGTATACATATTAATTTGTTGAAATCTTGTATCATTTTATAGCAGTAGAAGATTATGTACTGTTACGTATTCAGGCAACAATAATTATAGATGAGTTAGACGAAGGGTTTTATAACAAATAACACGTTTATTAAACACTGATAACAAACCCCCTTCAAATGTAAACAAACCCAAACAATGATCCGAGCTCAGCTGCTCAAACAGTCCTTCATAGCTTTGCAGTCCCAAACAGTCTTTAAAACGGTATTGAAAGGAACTCAGTTCTTTTAAAGCGATATGCCGAAAGAAAACAGCATTTTAAAACGATATGCCGACAGTTCAAAAGCTCACGGTACTTTTAAAAGGAGAGACTTTTTAAAGCGATGTAAATTCTCTTCCACGTCGATGTCCTTCGATTCCCAGCGTCGAACTCCCACGTCGAATTTTATTAAATATAACAACTTAAAGTGACTGACCTTCCTTCCACAATATTCTCAATCTCCCGCTTTTTCCAGCGGAGACTATCGTGAGAATAGTAAACGAAATCCTTCCGAATGAGGATCACACAAGGTCGAAGTCAATCCATCGTCGGAAATCGATTCTTCTCTTCACTCTCCATTAGCAAAGAAACCGTTGGCTCTGACCTTTTAAACTTTAGGCATTATATAAAACTTCATTTTTAACTAAACTGCGTCATCACATTAAATCACACAGTAACATGAAGTCATCTTGGCAAATCCTGCCACGAACTGCCCCACCTGACAGGGTGGGTCTTCCTTTTATACCCTGTAGAAAAAACCTGTCACATGACCTCTACTGGCGGGAAAATGACATCACTCCACCATTACCTCATGTCCAGTATAACTTCAACCCCAGTCACGTGACAAGGGTACCACTGTCACGTGTCACGGGTACGTAACAGTACCAATAAAAAGATCCTAAAAATGAGAAGTGAAGGAGTCCGAAACTGCATGCAATACTCTGTGTGGTCTGGGCAGTGCCTTGTAGAGCATCAACATCTCATCCCTGTATTAATATTCTACACCTCCAGAAATAAACGCTGACATTGCATTTGCCTTCTTCACCACCGACTCAACCTGGAGGATAACGTTTAGAGTATTTTGAACAAGGACTCCCAAGTTCCTTTGAACGTCTGCATTTTGAATTCTTTCACCATCTAAATAATAGTCTGCCCGTTTATTTCTTCCACCAAAATGCATGGACATACAGTTTCCAACATTGTATTTCATTTGCCACTTCTTTGCCCATTCCCCTAAACTATCGATGTCTCTTAGGCCCTGAGACTTAGGGGGCCTGAAGGGACAGGAATCTGCGGATTTAGATTTCAGATGATGATTTATAGTCAAACATGTGAAGTGCTTCAGGGCTGATTAGCGTTTAGGGACGGGGTCGTGGCTGGGTTATAGGCCACTTATGTTTAACGTCAGGGATGTGGGGAAGTAGCGGTCAGATTGGCGTTTGGGGAAATGGTGGTGGTGGTCTGGATGTCTGGTAAGGTTTTATGGAGAGGGAAGTGTGGTGCTGGAGGTCAGATTAGATTCAGGGTTTAGACTGAGAGATGTGGGGTGCCAGAGGTTTTTAGAGTTCAGATTGAGGTTTAGGGACAGTGTTGAGGGGATTTAGAGTTCAGTTTATGATTTAAGGAATGGGATGTTTGGAAGTTAGTTTTCATATTAGGGTAAGGGGCGGAGATGTAGGAGGTTACAGTGCAGATTAGGATCAGGGATTGGGATGGAATTAATGGGAGGACAGATTCATGTCAGGTGACGGGTTTTGGGGTGTTAGAAGTCAGGTTAGGCATACGGCAGGTTTGTGAAGGATTTAAGTGTCGGATTGGGTTTAATGACAAGCATGTGGGTGAGGTAGATATCATTTTGGGTTTAGGGACAGGAATGTGTGGAGTAAAAGCTTACAATGTGGTTTAGGGACAGCGATGCCAGGTAGTTCGAGGTCACATGAAGCGTTAGACGTCAGATATAGGAACTTAGAATTCAGATGATGATTAAGGCAGGGTCGCGATGTTTTAGTGGTCAGATAGTGGTCCCACTATCAAGGGACTAAATGACTACAGGCCTGTTGCTTTGACATCTCTGGTCATGAAGTCCTTTGAGAGACGAGTGTCGGCTCACCTGAAGGACATCATGGGCCCCCTGCTGGACCCCCTGCAGTTTGCTTATCGGGCAAATAGGTCAGTGGATGATGCGGTCAACATGGGACTTCATTACATTCTACAACACCTCGACAACCCAGGAACTTCTGTGAGGGTCCTGTTTGTTGACTTCAGCTCGGCGTTTAACACCATCGTCCCAGAAATCCTCCACTCCAAACTCACCCAGCTTACTGTCTCCCCCGCCATCTGTCAGTGGATCACAAGCTTCCTGACTAACAGAGTGCAGCAAGTGAGCCTGGGGAGCATCATCTCTAGCACCCGGACAATCAGTACCGGATCCCCCCAGGGATGTGTGCTCTCCCCACTGCTCTTCTCCCTTTAAACTAATGACTGCACCTCACAGGATCCATCTGTTAAACTCCTGAAGTTTGCAGACGACATAACTGTCATTGGCCTTATCCGAGACGGTGATGAGTCTGCATACAGACGGGAGGTGGAACGGCTGGTCCTCTGGAGTGGTCAGAACAATCTGGAGCTAAATACGCTCAAGACTGTGGACTTTAGGAGGAGGCCCCCAATACTCCCCCCACTCACTATACTCAACAGTATTGTGTCTGCTGTGGAGACCTTCAGATTTCTGGGTGTCACAATCTCCCAGGACCTGAAGTGGACACCCAACGCAGACACTCTTATCAAAAAGACTCAGCAGAGGTTGAATTTTCTACGTCAATTCAGGAAGTACAACCTGTCTCAGGAGCTGCTGATTCAATTCTATTCAGGAATAATCCAGTCTGTTCTCTGTTCCTCCGTCACTGTCTGGTTTGGATCAGCTAGCAAACAAGACAAGAATAGACTCCAAAGAACCGTCAGGGCTGCGGAAAGGATTATTGGTGTGAAGCTGCCCTCGACCCAGGACTTATATGCATCTAGAGTCAGGAAGCGAGCAAGCAGCATTATTGTAGACCCATCACACCCTGGACATCACCTGTTCCAACTCCTTCCTTCTGGTAGGCGCTTTAGATCACTCTATGCCAGGACAAATAGGTACAAGAACAGGTTCTTTCCGTATGCCATCAGTGTTATCAAGACTTGAATTTTAGTTTATTATAAATCAAGTCCACCCGTACATTCAACTAGAAGGACCTCATTGCATAGAGTTTATGATTATTTGCACTATTGTTTTGTTTGTTTTTAATTCTGTACAGTGAGAGCTCAGTGAAACCGGCATCAAATTCCTTGTATGTGTCCTCATACTCGGCGATAATAAAGGATTCTGATTAGGAATTAGGGACACTGATGTGTTTGTGTTTATAATGGCGGGGGGAGTGTGGAGATTGAACGTCAGATTGGAGCATGGGGACTGAAGGTACGTCTTGGCCAGAAATGTCAACGTTTTGCAATTTTCAATAGATGATCCCTGACCTGCTCAGTTCCATAAGAATTTTGTGCGTTGCCTATCTGACCACTTGTAATCTTAATACTTGCCGTGCGGTTGCCTCTCAAGTGTCATGCCTGGCCGACCTGTCTCTTTAACACAGGTCACCTTGTACTGGCAGCAACTTCGTACCCCTTTTCTGCACTCTCTCTCAAGTACACACACACACACACACACACACACACACACACACACACACACACACACACACACACACACACACACACACACACACACACACACACACACACACACACACACACACACACACACACACACACACACACACCACAATCATTCACGATCTCCCAGTCTCTCTTTACCCCGCCCCCACGCAAGCACTCCACTCGGCCAATATCTGACTTCTCTCTCTTGCAAGCACTTTCCAATCTCCCTCCATTTTCTCGCGGTCCACAGCACTGCTGCTTCCAATGCCCCTTTCAACAGGACGGCCGCCCGGGAATAACAGCTGAGTGACGAGACGGTTAATGAGAAGATCTGGAGCCCGGACTGGATACATTGAAGCTGCATCTAGGTTGCGCTCAGGCCGCGACTTTATTAATGAATTGAACCACCGAGGTGATCGGGTATTTCACCGCGCCGATCACCTGCTCCCTGAATTTCGACTGAGTCACCGCGTAAATAAATGTGTTCGTGCACAAGCTCAAATTCCTCATCAAAACGCCGACCGCATGAAATATCCATTCGGAATCATTGAAATTGTTACCAATTGCCTTGACCTGATAATATATGAAATTTACAACAGTTGTCATCCATAGGAGGATGAAGCTGCCGGAGAGGGTGAAGAGTAAAACCACAGACCTCCTCCTGCTCTCCATCTCCGGGTCACTGCGGTTCTCCCCCTTGCTCTGACCCTTCAGCCCCTTACGGACTCTGCTGGCCACTAAAATGTGCCTGACTGTCAGAGCGTTGAGGAGCAGGATCACAGCAAAAGGGAGCAACGGAGTTAAAACAGTCTCCACCCAAGCCTGTGCTACCCAGCCGGGGTCAGTGGTACCTTTGTCCATGCGTTTACAGAACCACGGCACATTGTCGATGATCATTTTAGGTTCTAAGAGGAAGTAGCGGGGAATGTTTTTCAGACAGAACAGTACGCTGGTGTTTGTTAGAACCACAGCCGCAGTTTTCCCGGTGCAATATTTTGTTTTCAGCTTCTGACAGCAAATGGCGACAAACCGATCAAAGGTGAAAGTGACGGTGAACCAGACAGAACAGTCTGTGGCTGCGAACCTCAGTACGTTGATAACCCTGCACACAGGGGTAATGTTAAAAAAACTGTACTTAAAGTAATTGTTTTCTATCCGGTATAAAATGCCTTTGAAAACAATAGTCAGTCGATCCGCCGCTGCCATGGCCACCAGGTAGCGAGTGGTGCAGGTAGAGAGGCCGCACTTTCCCCGGGACAGGATCACAATTGCCAGTAAATTCACTGCAGAAAGGAAGAGAGAGAGACAGGGTGCGAGAAGAGGGAAGAGAACAGACACACGGCATTATTGAACACAATCACCGTGTTTCGGCTAAAGTTCAGAAGTGCGAGAATTTGTAACCAGCTGCTAATCTATCATCTGACATGCCTCACATTATCTCTGAACTCTTTTCTTCACTGTGCAAATAAGGGGATCTGTGACTGATGTTCGGTGCTAAAAACCAGCTGCATGAACGACAGCGATCGATGCTAATCCTGATTCCATCTCTGATGGGGCCGGTTTCTCTGACTGAGCCGTGACTGAGCAGGCCGCGAGGAACTCGGCATCTGGTGGGGCTGAGGAGGGGCAACGCACACAAAGCAATGGATGGTCACGGCAGCTCGAGGGCTTTTATTGAATTGAACAAACACCGACCGTGTCGGGCCCTTCTTCAGGACGAAACGATGCTCCAATTTACGACGGGTCTCAGCGGGAATGTCGGGTCAATTTAGTAAACAGTGGCTGAATGGCTCCGTTAATGGATTAATTCTACAACGCAGAGCAATTCCATAACAAACTTCAGTATGTCCGAGGACACTGATTCAGCTGATAAGACCCAATTATTGACCAGCAGACAGTGGGATCCGACGATGACAGACTCAGCAGAGAGACATAAAACACAGGACCAGGTGTTCAGTCTGATCAATATCTCAGAGACAGTCAACTTCACCATGTAAAACCCTCCCGGTCGCCCAGTCGCATCTTCGGTGCGGGGAAAATGCCTCTCTCCAGCATGGGGCATAACTCTGAACGAATTCCCAGTAAAACCCTTCCAATCACACCTTCCCGGAGAGTTTCACTGGGACTACTCTGGAAAAGGTGTAATTAAAGGGACGAAAAACGTCCGGGTCGATCCCTGCCGGTGGAGGTTGTGACAGAAGTTTTGTTTCACTTGTCATTAAATATGAAAAATCGGATGTCGAATTGACAGGATTGATATTTCTGACGGATATATGTGTAATAGTCATCAAGTTGGAAGCTGGTAAACTGATCGGAAAAAGGTTAATACATAGAAATACCAGACATGAAGTGTGCACACTCACCGGGAACTCCAAAGACAGCAATGAACACGTACAATATTTTCCGCACACTCTTGTAAGTATCCCACATTGAAGACATTTTCTCTGTCCAGTGATTCGTCCCCCGTGCTACCGGCGATCTGTCGGAATGGAATGTTAAAGCAGCAGAAGCCTAGGGTTTTTAATAGCATTTAGCGAATCCACCGGGACAGACTTAAACAGATTTAGAAACAAAGATATTGAAACTATTTCCAAACCGATTACGTCAGACACGTGCAATCCCCATGGTGACAGATCGCGATTAATTTAGTGAATTAATTGTGAAACGGCAAAGAATGGATAATGTGATGGTATTAAGGGCTGTAAATTGGGAGTAGCATTCTTCCAGCAAAACACCATCAGACCCATCTCACCACCTCTTGCTTGTGTCTGTGTGACCTTTGACCTTTAGTTGAGGAAATTGTATAGAAGATCCTCTGGAATAAAACTATCTCTCACTGTCATTCTGCAGCAAGTCTGATCGCACCTCACCTGAATGCGACCTTAAACACGGGAAAATCTCCATATACTGGAAATGAACTCAACACTCGCATTTCAATGCTACTTCCCATTCCCATTCCGACACGTCAGTCCGTGGCCTCCTCTCCTGTGCGATGAGGCCACTCAGGTTGGAGGAGCAACACTTTATATTCCGTCTGGGTGGGATCCAACCGGATGCCGTGAATATTGATCACTGGAACTTTCCGTCAATCTGCACCCTCTTCACCATTCCCCCCATTCCTGTTTCCCTCTCTTGCCTTATCTCCTTATCTGCCGATCAACTCCCTTCCTCTCGCCCTTACCCTTTTTCCATGATCTTGTACCCTTTCCTATCAGATTTTTCTCTCTCCAACTATTTATCTCTTTCACAAACTCACTTCACCACGCCCCACTCCCGCTTTCACCTATCTCCTACCACATTGTCCGCCTTCTTCACTCCTCACACCTCCCCGCGTCCTTTTGCTCTAAATTATCTTTCTTCTTCCAAGTCCGTTTTAAGGGTTTCGGCCCGAAATGTCGACAATACACTTTTCTACAGAAGCTCCCTGGACTGCTGAGTTCCTTCAGTATTTTGTAGGTGTTGCTTTGAATGTAACTTGATCCATCTTTCCTGATTATCACTAACCCCCCTCAGGGTACCGGGGGTATTCCAAATTTTATCCTGGGTCAAAAACATGTCTACGTTCATCACCATTGAAAAAAATGTTGACTCTGAGAAAAAGATACACTGCCTCATTGTGAGCATGTTGTAATCATAACACCCTGTAACCTCATCAGGACCCACCCCTAACCCTACTCCCTGGCCTGCACACTCAGCTGTCTCAGTGGGGGGTGAGCATGTTTTAATCATAACACCCTGTAACCTCACCAGGGCCCACTCCTAACCCTACTCCCTGGCCTGCACACTCCGCTGTCTCAGCTGGGGGTGAGCATGTTTTAATCATAACACCCTGTAACCTCACCAGGACCCACCCCTAACCCTACTCCCTGGCCTGCACACTCCGCTGTCTCAGCTGGGGGGTGAGCATGTTTTAATCATAACACCCTGTAACCTCACCAGACCCACCCCTAACCCTACTCCCTGGCCTGCACACTCCGCTGTCTCAGCTGGGAGGGGGTGAGCATGTTTTAATCATAACACCCTGTAACCTCACCAGGACCCACCCCGGACCAGACTGCACGGCTCACAAACTCAGCAGTCTCGGCTGGGGGTGAGTATATATTAATAATAACACCCGAAAGTGCCACCGAACACGACGGAGAGCTGGAGAGGCGGAGAAGATAGTTTAGTTGTCGATGTGTGTACATCCGTGGGCGTGTGTCTGTGTGTTTATGCCTTTGACCATACGAGGGGTGATTGATAGGTTCGTGGCCTAAGGTATAAGGATTCAATTTTAGAAAATTCAATTTAGATTTCAAGTTGAACTCAGTCATGTTGTGAGCACTGCCTCCTAAGGTTTCTTTTAACTACTCAGCTCTGGTTCAATACATAACACCCAATCCAGTAGAGCTATTCCCCGAGTAGGCTCAACGACAAACTGCTCTAGAAAGCCATCACATTGCATTCAACAAACTCACTCTCTTGAGATCCTTTACCAACCTGATTTTCCCAATTGACCTGCATGTTGAAATCTCCCATGATTATCATAACATTGTCCTTTTCATCAGCCTTTTCTATTTCCAGTTGTAATCTGTGGGCCTCAACCCACTGACTGTTGGGAGGCCTGTATATGACTGGTGTCAGTGTCATTTTTACTTTTGCAGTTCCTTACCTCAACCCACAAGGATTCAACATCTTCCAATCCTATGTCACATGTTGCTACTGATTTTCCAGCAGAGCCACACCACCCCATCAGCCTTCCTTCCTTCCTCCGATACATTGTGTAACCTTGAACATTCAGCTCCCAACTACAACCATCCTTCAGCCACGTTTCCGTGATGGCCACAACATCATACCTGACAATCGGTAATAGTGCAACAAGATCATCCACCTTATTTCTCATACTCCATGCATTGAGATATAACACTTTGTGTACTGTATCTGCTACCCTTTTTAATTCTGCATCCCTAATGCACTGATACTCATCCTGCTGGCTGTAATTGTGTCCTCGCATCTGTCCGCCCTATCTGGCAGTCTGACTGCACGCTGTCTTTGCATTTTTATCATCAGTCCTATCCAGAGTCCCTTCACTCTTGTTCCCACCCCACTGCCAAATTAGTTGAAAACCTCCCTAACAGCTCTATCGAACCTCTCTCAGAGAATATTGTTCCCCCTCGGGTTCAGGTGCAACCTGTCACTTTTGAACAGGTAATACTTCCCCCAGAAGAGATCCCAATGATCCAAGAAGCTGAAGCTCTGCCCCCTGCACCAGCTTCTCAGCCACACATTCAGGAGGGGGTGGGGTGAAGACCTGTGTCAGTCAGAGTCTGCACTCCCAGCTCACAAAGGACTTGTGTATTTCCCTGACAATCCCGGTCACCACACTGATACCTGCTTTTATTCCCTACAATATTATCGTCAGTATTAAATTCCCAGCTCCTGTGGAAGGATTCAAATTCATGTTTTGGCGTGTTAGTGCAGTGTGCCTGGGATCGGGACACAGTGGTTCATCTGCCAGTCCCGTGTATTGGTTGTATTGTGACCCTGTGCTGGTGTGTCCAGGGGTCTGACTTCTCCAGCTGACCATGTGACAGTGATGCCTCCCAGTCGGTGGGGTTGATGTGGAATAAACTTTGGTTCCCCTTAATTATAATTATAAATATAGGTTCTCCTCCTATAATTATAGACAATCCTTGCTTCAAATTAGAACGCAACTGAACAAGGAGAAATGAGTCTTTGTAAGTTTTACCTCGGTCAATGGCATCAAGTGTTTCTCTCAGCACTGTGTTCAACAAATAGAGGTGATCGAATTTTTCAACCGGTAGGGCCTCATCGGTCACTGACAATTCCTGGACATCATCACTGATTCTGTAAATATTAAACTGCTGGTTATGAACTGCAATTTTGAACTATACAGGTTTTCACTAAAAAGTATGTCCTACCTCCTGTTCCAATGAGCTTCCTCCTGAAATAAATCAAACATAAATCTGATTAGACTTGGACTTACTGTCCACATCCTGAATTTCATCCAAATCATTATAAGGTGTTGAAAATTCCCACTCACACACATGGACAATAGAGAACCACGGGGTAAATGACAGGGAAAGTTTCTGAATGTCAGACCATTACTAAGAGGATGAAACTTACAGGGAAGACAGGACAGGTTGTCCATTTTCATCTGGATATGATATCAGGGTGACAAGATGGAGGAATTTAAGATCAGTGATGGATTTAATTGTGAGAGGTGGGGGGTGAAGTACCGCTCTTTATGGGAAGAATTGTGGGAGATGAAATTCCAGATGGATTTTAATAAATCCCATAAGAAATTTAGTGAAGAGGAACTCGCTGCCACAGGAGTGGTTGAAGCGGAACAGCAGAGATTGAATGTAATGGGAAAACTGGATAAACACGTCAGCGACCATCCAGTTTGGGGCTCTGTTGCTGGGTGTGGTGAGTATGTGGGAGGAGAATTTTGAAGCAGGGAAATTGATAGAAGATGATGGACCGAATGGCCTGTTTCTGATGGAGACTGGACGAGATGTACCCCAGGCCACTGTGGGAGGAGATTGTTTCTGATGGAGAGCGGACGAGATGTACCCCAGGCCACTGTGGGAGGAGATTGTTTCTGATGGAGACCAGACGAGATGTACCCCAGGCCACTGTGGGAGGAGATTGTTTCTGATGGAGACCGGACGAGATGTACCCCAGGACACTGTGGGAGGAGATTGTTTCTGATGGAGACCGGACGAGATGTACCCCAGGCCACTGTGGGAGGAGATTGTTTCTGATGGAGACCGGACGAGATGTACCCCAGGCCACTGTGGGAGGAGATTGTTTCTGATGGAGACCGGACGAGATGTACCCCAGGCCACTGTGGGAGGAGATTGTTTCTCATGGAGACTGGATGAGATGTACCCCAGGCCACTGTGGGAGGAGATTGTTTCCGATGGAGACCTGACGAGATGTACCCCAGGCCACTGTGGGAGGAGATTGTTTCTCATGGAGACCGGACGAGATGTACCCCAGGCCACTGTGGGAGGAGATTGTTTCTGATGGAGACCGGACGAGATGTACCCCAGGCCACTGTGGGAGGAGATTGTTTCTGATGGAGACCGGACGAGATGTACCCCAGGCCACTGTGGGAGGAGATTGTTTCCGATGGAGACCTGACGAGATGTACCCCAGGCCACTGTGGGAGGAGATTGTTTCTGATGGAGACCGGACGAGATGTACCCCAGGCCACTGTGGGAGGAGATTGTTTCTCATGGAGACTGGACGAGATGTACCCCAGGCCACTGTGGGAGGAGATTGTTTCTGATGGAGACCGGATGAGATGTACCCCAGGCCGCTGTGGGAGGAGATTGTTTCTGATGGAGACCGGACGAGATGTACCCCAGGCCACTGTGGGAGGAGATTGTTTCTCATGGAGACTGGATGAGATGTACCCCAGGCCAGTGTGGGAGGAGATTGCTGAGCCTCTGGTGATTATCTTTGCATCATCAATGGGGACCAGAGGTTCCAGGGGATTGGAGGGATGCAGAGGTCATTCCCTTATTCAAGAAAGGGAGGAGAGATAGCCCAGAAAATTATAGACCAGTAAGTGTTACTTCAGTGGTTGGTAAGTTGATGGAGAAGATCCTGAGAGGCAGGATTTATGAACATTTGGACAGGCATAATATGATCAGGTTTAGTCAGCATGGCTTTGTCAAAGGCAGGTCGTTCCTTATGACCCTGATTGAATTTTTTGAGGATGTGACAAAACACATTGATGAACGTAGAACAGTCGATGTAGAGTATATGGATTTCAGCAAGGGATCCAAGGGGACATTGATTTGTTCAACCAGAATTGGCTTGTCCACAGAAGACAAAGTGTGGTTGTAGACAGGTCATATTCTGCATGGAGGTTGGTGACCAGTGGTGTGCCTCAGGGCTCTGTTGTGGGACCCCTTCTCTTTGTGATTATTATAAATGCCCTGGATGAGGAAATGGAGGGATGCGTTAGTAAATTTGCTGATGACACAAATGCTGGGGATGTTGTGGATAGTGTGGAGGGCTGTCAGAGTTTACAGCAGGACATCGATAGGATGAAAACTGGGCTGAGAAGTGGCAGTTTGGAGTTCAACCCAGATAAGTGTGAGGTGGTTCACTTGGTAGGTCAAATATGATGGCAGAATATGGTATTAATGGTAAGACTCTTGGCAGTGTGGAGGATCAATTGTCTGGTGAAAAACAGTTTACTGCCATTTGTAAATGCTGTGTCTAGGAGCGATGCATCTGTTTTCTGTCTTTGATTGCCCTGTCTGCATTGTATTCCGTGTCACGTGATTGTTATGGTAACTAGTCACGCGTGTGGGGTGTGGTAATAGTGAAGGGAATAAGTTACGTATTCGTGCTTTGTTCTGGGCAGTTTTGATCTGAGGACGGACAGATATCATATCATTTGTTAACCGCTTTGTTGCTGATTAATTTACGATTAATTACGCTGAAGTTTCATTGCTTCATGATTGTCTGTTGCAGATAAAGGATCGAATACAAATCTTCGACATTTTGGAAGGTGATTATTCGTGTGATTGACGTGTGCGTCATACAGGTCGAACAATCTGTGTGAGATCACCAGCAGCAGCAATTGATTTGTTAGAATTGGCCGCTGTGCTGTATTTATTTCAAATATACCACTGTTCATTTAGTGCCCTTTGACAGAAACAAATTGAAATGTAATCCCTCACCTTGAGAAATATCACACCGTCTTTTTGATCCATCTGTTCTTTTAACTTAGTGATTTCCTCCTGAATAATCCTTATATTCTCTTGGAGAGCTAGAAGATTTTTCTCCATTGTGTCGAGAATCCTCTTCTCTTCTTCTCTGATATCCCTGAGTAAGCTCTGCTCTTTCTCAGTGACAATCTGGCGCAGTTCAGCAAACTGGGATGTGATGTGGGTCTGAACGCTGTGTGACTGTTCCTGTCGAATGAAAAGTGAAGATTAATTTACTGTATTGCTGTGTGTATTTCCTGATGACATTAAGGAGACCATTTGGTCCATTAATGTCCATGCTAGCTCTGAAACATTCCCATCAACCCCATTCACTGACGTTTTCCTGAAATCTATTCTCCCCATTGACCCATTTACTCCCACCTGATTCACATACACCCTCCCCACCTTTACAGGGTTAACGGTAATTAGCCATTCATCCGGCATGCCCTTGGGATGTGTCGTAGTGTCTTGTGGTCACAGGGAGAGCATGCAAACTCCACACAGACAGCAACAGAGGTCAGGATCGAACGCTGGTCACTGGAGCTGCGATACTCGGCTATTCTGCATTAAAGGGAGCAAAACCCGACTGTAATATCAGAAATCCTGCTCAGGAAGCCTCACCCGAACTCCGGAAATCTTCTCTTTCTGTTGCTGCACCTTTTTCTGGAAGTCTGATTTCTTTTTTGTGAGAGAGTTTAAGGAAGATTTTATCTGATCCTGGAAGTCAGAGAGTGAAGGAAATAGAAACAAAGATGCATCAAAAGAAACAGGTGATCAAACCCGATTATCACACAAAATGCCGGAGGAACTCAGTGAGTCAGGCAGCATCTATTCAGGGGAAATAAACAGTCAGAATAAAAAGGTTGGGGACGAGAACCAGCTGACAGGTGACGGGTGAGACAACGTGAGGGGGGACGTGGGGGAAGGGTGATGAAGTGAGAAGCTGGGAGGGGACAGGTGGAAGAGGTAAAGGGCTGGAGAAGAGGGAATCTAATACAAGAGGACAATCGACCATGGAAGAAACGGGAGGAACTGGGCTGTTTGCGGCCCTGAATGGTGACGAGGGAGGAGGTTAGGAGTCAGGTGTAGCACTTGTCCCGCTTGCAGGTGTCAGTGCCAGGAGGGAGATCAGTGGGGAGGAGCGAGTGGATCAGGGCGATACAGTACGTGGACCGCGATCCGTATGGAGATCGGAGAGTTCGGGGTGCGGAGGTGGGCTGTGGGACGGAGAGATGCTAGAATCCCGTTGGAGATGGCGAAAGTTGCCGAGAGTGATGTGTTTGTTTTGGAGGCTCATGTGATATTATGTAGGACAAGAAAAGATGGGTTAAGTATCAAATTAACGTTAGATTACCTTGTAGATTTTAACAGCTTCTTTAATCGGCTTGAAGCGGTGCTCTCTGTGTTCCTGCGCGTCTCTACAGACCACACAGATCAGTGTCTTGTCCGTTTCACAAAACAGCTTCAGTTCTTCCTCATGTTCCTCGCAGTGACGTTTACTTTCCTTCCCTTTCGGATTCTGGTTTAGATTCCGAGCTTTTTCAGCCAGATTTGCTAAGGCCCGACTGGTCCTGAGGGTGCGGTCAGCAAACACCGCTCTACATTCCGGGCAGGAGTTTCTCTCCTCCCTTTCCCAATACCGTGTGATACAAGAGCGACAGAAGTTGTGTCCACACTCCAGTATAACCGGATCGGTGAAGAAATCCAGGCAGACGGGACAAATTACCTCCTCGGTCCAACTCTCGGCCGGTCCTTTCGAAGCCATGTTAACTCCCAGCACTTCCTGATTCAGAATGCTTTCACTTTCGGGGGAGCTGCTGATCCCCTGCAGTACCGCGATTGTCCACTACGTGCGCTGCAGACTCGGGGAATGAACATTACGTTGCCGTCTGTGCGAAGGAATTGTGGTATCTATATCAGGGAGGGATCAGAAACAGATTAAGCAGGTCAGAACAGAATGAAAACCGCCATGGACTGCCTAAGCCCGGCTATGAAAGGAGGAGTGTTGGGGATGGGGCTAGCAAACCCATCGTTTAAAAACCCAGTGTGACAGAAACGTCAACTGAATCTCCACAGGCCTCATCCCTGGGATCAGAAGGACCTTCCCCTGGAAGACGATTGAAGTCGTGTGGTGAAAGCAGAGGCCACAGGGCTGATCAACCCTAGGAGAACTGCTGGTGGCCGCCTGTGTCCCGATCGGCGTGATGGGCCGATCGACCCCCGGAGAGCTGCCGGTGGCCGCCAGTGTTCCGATCGGAGTGATGGGCCGATCAACCCCCGGAGAGCTGCCGGTGGCCGCCTGTGTCCCGATCGGCGTGATGGGCCGATCAACCCCCAGAGAGCTGCTGGTGGCCGCCTGTGTCCCGATCGGAGTGATGGGCCGATCAACCCTCGGAGAGCTGCCGGTGGCCGCCTGTGTTCCGATCGGAGTGATGGGCCGATCAACCCGCGGAGAGCTGCCGGTGGCCGCCTGTGTCCCGATCGGCGTGATGGGCCGATCAACCCCCAGAGAGCTGCTGGTGGCCGCCTGTGTCCCGATCGGAGTGATGGGCCGATCAACCCTCGGAGAGCTGCCGGTGGCCGCCTGTGTCCCGATCGGCGTGATGGGCCGATCAACCCTCAGAGAGCTGCCGGTGGCCGCCTGTGTCCCGATCGGCGTGATGGGCCGATCAACCCCCGGAGAGCTGCCGGTGGCCGCCTGTGTCCCGATCGGCGTGATGGGCCGATCAACCCCCAGAGAGCTGCCGGTGGCCGCCTGTGTCCCGATCGGCGTGATGGGCCGATCGACCCTCGGAGAGCTGCCGGTGGCCGCCTGTGTCCCGATCGGCGTGATGGGCCCATCAACCCTCAGAGAGCTGCTGGTGGCCGCCTGTGTCCCGATCGGCGTGATGGGCCGATCAACCCCCGGAGAGCTGCTGGTGGCCGCCTGTGTCCCGATCGGCGTGATGGGCCGATCAACCCTCAGAGAGCTGCTGGTGGCCGCCTGTGTCCCGATCGGCGTGATGGGCCGATCGACCCCCGGACAGCTGCCGGTGGCCACCTGTGTCCCGATCGGCGTGATGGGCCGATCAACCCTCGGAGAGCTGCTGGTGGCCGCCTGTGTCCCGATCGGAGTGATGGGCCGATCAACCCTCAGAGAGCTGCCGGTGGCCGCCTGTGTCCCGATCGGCGTGATGGGCCGATCAACCCTCAGAGAGCTGCTGGTGGCCGCCTGTGTCCCGATCGGCGTGATGGGCCGATCAACCCCCAGAGAGCTGCTGGTGGCCGCCTGTGTCCCGATCGGCGTGATGGGCCGATCAACCCTCGGAGAGCTGCCGGTGGCCGCCTGTGTCCCGATCGGCGTGATGGGCCGATCAACCCCCGGAGAGCTGCCGGTGGCCGCCTGTGTCCCGATCGGCGTGATGGGCCGATCAACCCTCGGAGAGCTGCTGGTGGCCGCCTGTGTCCCGATCGGCGTGATGGGCCGATCGACCCCCAGAGAGCTGCCGGTGGCCGCCTGTGTCCCGATCGGCGTGATGGGCCGATCGACCCTCGGAGAGCTGCCGGTGGCCGCCTGTGTCCCGATCGGCGTGATGGGCCCATCAACCCTCAGAGAGCTGCTGGTGGCCGCCTGTGTCCCGATCGGCGTGATGGGCCGATCAACCCCCGGAGAGCTGCTGGTGGCCGCCTGTGTCCCGATCGGCGTGATGGGCCGATCAACCCTCAGAGAGCTGCTGGTGGCCGCCTGTGTCCCGATCGGCGTGATGGGCCGATCGACCCCCGGACAGCTGCCGGTGGCCACCTGTGTCCCGATCGGCGTGATGGGCCGATCAACCCTCGGAGAGCTGCTGGTGGCCGCCTGTGTCCCGATCGGAGTGATGGGCCGATCAACCCTCAGAGAGCTGCCGGTGGCCGCCTGTGTCCCGATCGGCGTGATGGGCCGATCAACCCTCAGAGAGCTGCCGGTGGCCACCTGTGTCCCGATCGGAGTGATGGGCCGATCGACCCCCGGACAGCTGCTGGTGGCCGCCTGTGTCCCGATCGGAGTGATGGGCCGATCAACCCCCGGAGAGCTGCCGGTGGCCGCCTGTGTCCCGATCGGCGTGATGGGCCGATCAACCCTCAGAGAGCTGCTGGTGGCCGCCTGTATCCCGATCGGCGTGATGGGCCGATCAACCCCCAGAGAGCTGCTGGTGGCCGCCTGTGTCCCGATCGGCGTGATGGGCCGATCAACCCTCGGAGAGCTGCCGGTGGCCGCCTGTGTCCCGATCGGCGTGATGGGCCGATCGACCCTCGGAGAGCTGCCGGTGGCCGCCTGTGTCCCGATCGGCGTGATGGGCCGATCAACCCCCAGAGAGCTGCTGGTGGCCGCCTGTGTCCCGATCGGCGTGATGGGCCGATCAACCCTCGGAGAGCTGCCGGTGGCCGCCTGTGTCCCGATCGGCGTGATGGGCCGATCGACCCTCGGAGAGCTGCCGGTGGCCGCCTGTGTCCCGATCGGAGTGATGGGCCGATCAACCCCCAGAGAGCTGCTGGTGGCCACCTGTGTCCCGATCGGCGTGATGGGCCGATCGACCCTCGGAGAGCTGCTGGTGGCCGCCTGTGTCCCGATCGGCGTGATGGGCCGATCGACCCTCGGAGAGCTGCTGGTGGCCGCCTGTGTCCCGATCGGAGTGATGGGCCGATCAACCCCCAGAGAGCTGCTGGTGGCCGCCTGTGTCCCGATCGGAGTGATGGGCCGATCAACCCCCAGAGAGCTGCCGGTGGCCGCCTGTGTCCCGATCGGAGTGATGGGCCGATCAACCCTCGGAGAGCTGCCGGTGGCCGCCTGTGTCCCGATCGGCGTGATGGGCCGATCAACCCTCAGAGAGCTGCCGGTGGCCGCCTGTGTCCCGATCGGCGTGATGGGCCGATCAACCCCCGGAGAGCTGCCGGTGGCCGCCTGTGTCCCGATCGGCGTGATGGGCCGATCAACCCCCAGAGAGCTGCCGGTGGCCGCCTGTGTCCCGATCGGCGTGATGGGCCGATCGACCCCCGGAGAGCTGCTGGTGGCCGCCTGTGTCCCGATCGGCGTGATGGGCTGATCAACCCTCGGAGAGCTGCTGGTGGCCGCCTGTGTCCCGATCGGCGTGATGGGCCGATCAACCCCCGGAGAGCTGCTGGTGGCCGCCTGTGTCCCGATCGGCGTGATGGGCCGATCAACCCTCAGAGAGCTGCCGGTGGCCGCCTGTGTCCCGATCGGCGTGATGGGCCGATCAACCCTCGGAGAGCTGCCGGTGGCCGCCTGTGTCCCGATCGGCGTGATGGGCCGATCAACCCCCGGAGAGCTGCTGGTGGCCGCCTGTGTCCCGATCGGCGTGATGGGCCGATCAACCCTCAGAGAGCTGACGGTGGCCGCCTGTGTCCCGATCGGCGTGATGGGCCGATCAACCCCCGGAGAGCTGCTGGTGGCCGCCTGTGTCCCGATCGGCGTGATGGGCCGATCAACCCTCGGAGAGCTGCTGGTGGCCGCCTGTGTCCCGATCGGCGTGATGGGCCGATCAACCCCCAGAGAGCTGCTGGTGGCTGCCTGTGTCCCGATCGGCGTGATGGGCCGATCAACCCTCGGAGAGCTGCTGGTGGCCGCCTGTGTCCCGATCGGAGTGATGGGCCGATCAACCCTCGGAGAGCTGCTGGTGGCCGCCTGTGTCCCGATCGGCGTGATGGGCCGATCAACCCTCGGAGAGCTGCCGGTGGCCGCCTGTGTCCCGATCGGCGTGATGGGCCGATCAACCCTCGGAGAGCTGCTGGTGGCCGCCTGTGTCCCGATCGGCGTGATGGGCCGATCAACCCTCGGAGAGCTGCTGGTGGCCGCCTGTGTCCCGATCGGCGTGATGGGCCGATCAACCCTCAGAGAGCTGCCGGTGGCCGCCTGTGTCCCGATCGGCGTGATGGGCCGATCAACCCTCAGAGAGCTGCCGGTGGCCGCCTGTGTCCCGATCGGCGTGATGGGCCGATCAACCCTCGGAGAGCTGCTGGTGGCCGCCTGTGTCCCGATCGGCGTGATGGGCCGATCAACCCTCAGAGAGCTGCCGGTGGCCGCCTGTGTCCCGATCGGCGTGATGGGCCGATCAACCCTCGGAGAGCTGCTGGTGGCCGCCTGTGTCCCGATCGGCGTGATGGGCCGATCAACCCTCAGAGAGCTGCCGGTGGCCGCCTGTGTCCCGATCGGCGTGATGGGCCGATCAACCCTCAGAGAGCTGCCGGTGGCCGCCTGTGTCCCGATCGGCGTGATGGGCCGATCAACCCTCGGAGAGCTGCTGGTGGCCGCCTGTGTCCCGATCGGCGTGATGGGCCGATCAACCGTCGGAGAGCTGCTGGTGGCCGCCTGTGTCCCGATCGGCGTGATGGGACGATCAACCCTCGGAGAGCTGCCGGTGGCCGCCTGTGTCCCGATCGGCGTGATGGGCCGATCAATCCCCGGAGAGCTGCCGGTGGCCGCCTGTGTCCCGATCGGCGTGATGGGCCGATCAACCCCCGGAGAGCTGCCGGTGGCCGCGTGTGTCCCGATCGGCGTGATGGGCCGATCAACCCTCGGAGAGCTGCCGGTGGCCGCCTGTGTCCCGATCGGCGTGATGGGCCGATCAATCCCCAGAGAGCTGCTGGTGGCCGCCTGTGTCCCGATCGGAGTGATGGGCCGATCAACCCCCAGAGAGCTGCTGGTGGCCGCCTGTGTCCCGATCAGCGTGATGGGCCGATCAACCCTCAGAGAGCTGCTGGTGGCCGCCTGTGTCCCGATCGGCGTGATGGGCCGATCGACCCTCAGAGAGCTGCCGGTGGCCGTCTGTGTCCCGATCGGCGTGATGGGCCGATCGACCCTCGGAGAGCTGCCGGTGGCCGCCTGTGT
This sequence comes from Hemitrygon akajei, assembly GCF_048418815.1. NCBI lineage: Eukaryota > Metazoa > Chordata > Chondrichthyes > Myliobatiformes > Dasyatidae > Hemitrygon > Hemitrygon akajei. The sequence goes on along the minus strand of NW_027331920.1, from coordinate 8,500,152 downwards.
CCCGATCGGCGTGATGGGCCGATCAACCCCCGGAGAGCTGCCGGTGGCCGACTGTGTCCCGATCGGCGTGATGGGCCCATCAACCCTCAGAGAGCTGCTGGTGGCCGCCTGTGTCCCGATCGGCGTGATGGGCCGATCAACCCCCGGAGAGCTGCTGGTGGCCGCCTGTGTCCCGATCGGCGTGATGGGCCGATCAACCCTCAGAGAGCTGCTGGTGGCCGCCTGTGTCCCGATCGGCGTGATGGGCCGATCGACCCCCGGACAGCTGCCGGTGGCCACCTGTGTCCCGATCGGCGTGATGGGCCGATCAACCCCTAGAGAGCTGCCGGTGGCCGCCTGTGTCCCGATCGGCGTGATGGGCCGATCGACCCTCGGAGAGCTGCTGGTGGCCGCCTGTGTCCCGATCGGAGTGATGGGCCGATCAACCCTCAGAGAGCTGCCGGTGGCCGCCTGTGTCCCGATCGGCGTGATGGGCCGATCAACCCTCAGAGAGCTGCCGGTGGCCACCTGTGTCCCGATCGGAGTGATGGGCCGATCGACCCCCGGACAGCTGCTGGTGGCCGCCTGTGTCCCGATCGGAGTGATGGGCCGATCAACCCTCAGAGAGCTGCTGGTGGCCGCCTGTGTCCCGATCGGCATGATGGGCCGATCGACCCCCGGACAGCTGCTGGTGGCCGCCTGTGTCCCGATCGGCGTGATGGGCCGATCAACCCTCGGAGAGCTGCTGGTGGCCACCTGTGTCCCGATCGGCGTGATGGGCCGATCAACCCCCGGAGAGCTGCTGGTGGCCACCTGTGTCCCGATCGGCGTGATGGGCCGATCAACCCTCAGAGAGCTGCTGGTGGCCGCCTGTGTCCCGATCGGCATGATGGGCCGATCAACCCTCAGAGAGCTGCTGGTGGCCGCCTGTGTCCCGATCGGCGTGATGGGCCGATCAACCCCCAGAGAGCTGCTGGTGGCCGCCTGTGTCCCGATCGGCGTGATGGGCCGATCAACCCTCAGAGAGCTGCTGGTGGCCGCCTGTGTCCCGATCGGCATGATGGGCCGATCGACCCCCGGACAGCTGCTGGTGGCCGCCTGTGTCCCGATCGGCGTGATGGGCCGATCAACCCTCGGAGAGCTGCTGGTGGCCACCTGTGTCCCGATCGGCGTGATGGGCCGATCAACCCCCGGAGAGCTGCTGGTGGCCACCTGTGTCCCGATCGGCGTGATGGGCCGATCAACCCTCAGAGAGCTGCTGGTGGCCGCCTGTGTCCCGATCGGCGTGATGGGCCGATCAACCCCCGGAGAGCTGCTGGTGGCCGCCTGTGTCCCGATCGGCGTGATGGGCCGATCGACCCTCAGAGAGCTGCTGCTGGCCGCCTGTGTCCCGATCGGCGTGATGGGACGATCAACCCTCAGAGAGCTGCTGCTGGCCGCCTGTGTCCCGATCGGCGTGATGGGACGATCAACCCCCGGAGAGCTGCTGGTGGCCGCCTGTGTCCCGATCGGCGTGATGGGCCGATCAACCCTCAGAGAGCTGCTGCTGGCCGCCTGTGTCCCGATCGGCGTGATGGGACGATCAACCCTCGGAGAGCTGCTGCTGGCCACCTGTGTCCCGATCGGCGTGATGGGCCGATCAACCCTCAGAGAGCTGCCGGTGGCCGCCTGTGTCCCGATCGGCGTGATGGGCCGATCAACCCTCGGAGAGCTGCTGGTGGCCGCCTGTGTCCCGATCGGAGTGATGGGCCGATCAACCCTCGGAGAGCTGCTGGTGGCCGCCTGTGTCCCGATCGGAGTGATGGGCCGATCAACCCCCGGAGAGCTGCCGGTGGCCGCCTGTGTCCCGATCGGCGTGATGGGCCGATCAACCCCCGGAGAGCTGCTGGTGGCCGCCTGTGTCCCGATCGGCGTGATGGGCCGATCAACCCCCGGAGAGCTGCCGGTGGCCGCCTGTGTCCCGATCGGCGTGATGGGCCGATCAACCCTCGGAGAGCTGCTGGTGGCCGCCTGTGTCCCGATCGGCGTGATGGGCCGATCAACCCCCGGAGAGCTGCTGGTGGCCGCCTGTGTCCCGATCGGCGTGATGGGACGATCAACCCCCGGAGAGCTGCCGGTGGCCGCCTGTGTCCCGATCGGAGTGATGGGCCGATCAACCCTCAGAGAGCTGCCGGTGGCCGCCTGTGTCCCGATCGGAGTGATGGGCCGATCAACCCTCAGAGAGCTGCTGGTGGCCGCCTGTGTCCCGATCGGCGTGATGGGCCGATCAACCCCCGGAGAGCTGCTGGTGGCCGCCTGTGTCCCGATCGGAGTGATGGGCTAAAGAAGGAGCATAACAGAAAAGAAGCCGGAGAGAAAAGCCTGGTTCAGTCTGAGGCCGGACTGAAAGGGGCAAGTTCTGAAAAAAGAGGCACAAGAGACTGCACCTGCTGGAATCTCAAGTAAGAAACATGATGACAGAGGAACTGAGTGGGTCGGGCAGCAACTGCGGAGAGGAATGTACAATCGACTTCCCGGGTCGAGATCCTTCATCTGGACTGTCTCAACCCGAAATGTCAATTTTCCATTTCCCTCCACAGACGCTGCCTGACGAGCTGTGTAACTCCAGCAGCTCGTTTTTACTTTTCTCCAGGTATAAAGAGAGTCAGGCTGGGGGGTGACACGATTGTTCAGTAAATATTTAAAACGATTATTAAATTAGTTCATACCATGCGAGTGGGGATGTGGAGGATATTGTGCAGTGAGGAGACAGATGCAGTGGTGCACTGAGATGCTCCCACAACGAATGCTCACACTGGGCCTGTATCAGAATGAGAGAAATAAGAGACAGACACAGTCTCGCAGGGCTGGGCCAGGAATGATGATTCCTCTGGCTGGAGTGCGTAGCCAAGTGCCACAGACTCAAAACCCGAGGTCATATTTGGGGGCTCGGCAGGAAAATAGTGATGCTGAGTGAATAACAGAATCAGTGAGGGGCCGAATGGCCACGTCAGCGCCTGCTGCTTATTTTCTAAATCACGAGTTGACCTTTGCGCCTTGTTCTCCCTTGGCCTTCAGCCTGTCGGATTGCACAGGGGAGCGGTGAGAGCTCCGGAGATCCATCAGCAGCCGCTGCGGTTATTTCATGCTCTTGCTATTTATCGCTGTTTCTCCGTATTTGCATTTGCACAGTTTGTTACCTTCAGCACTCTGGCTGATCTTTCATGACGCTGTTATAGTTTCTACTCCACAGAATTCTTTTTAGTATGTGCGCAGGAAAATGAATCTCGGTGCTGTATGCGGTGATTTATTTGTACTCCGATAATAAAATTTACTTTGAACTTTGAGCCTTGGGGAACTTGCTTTGATTCTGAGAACAAACTGTGACTGACATCTCTGGCTCCCGGCAGCAGCCCGACCTCAGACAGACTCACAGCCAATCAGAGAACAGCGCTGGAACAAACATGCTCTCATTGGCGGAGCGTGTCAGTGGGCGGGACGCCGAGCGCTCAGAATGGAACCGGAAGCGACTGGACCCGGTGAGAAGTCGGAGATCGGGAGCGGCACTTCGGGTAAAGTCTGCAACACCGGCCGGGGTCTTAATTCCTTCAGGTGGCAGAGGTGAGGAGACTGGGTGAGATTCCGTGAGATGTTTCAGCAAGACGGAGGGTGCCTGGTCTTTCCCCGCCGTGGATCGGAGCCGGTTGTCCGAAGCTGCCTCCCAGACCCGTCCCCTGTTGCTGGGAGACGGGAGATGCCCCGCAGTGGCTGCCGAAGGATCTCCCGAACTCTCACCGCATTTCTGTGCAATCTGACAGGCTGAAGCCCAAAGGGAAATATTGCACAGGTAAACTTGTGCTTTAGGAAATAAATATGATCGGTGTGGCCATTCGGCCCCTTGTGCCTACTCTGCCCTTCATTCAGCGCCACTTTCCCGCAGTGTTTCCGTCACCACTGTGGCCCTAAATTTGCCTTTTGAACTTAGAAACCTTGTGGAGAAAATTCCAAAAATTCACTGCACTCTGGGTGATGAAATTCCTGTGAGACTGTCTCAGTCAGACCACCTCTTATTTCTCTAATTTTGAGACAGTCCCAGCCTGTGTAATATCTCCGAGGACACAGCCACCCCCACCCCATCAGTCAATGTGGGAAACCTTCTCTTCATTCCCTGCATCCCGAAGGCGGACTCGGGGAGGGAGATCAGACCTGTGCACAGTGTTCCTTGTCCGCTCTCACCAGGACCCCATGTACAGTATCGTCAGCATCAACGACAGAATGAATGGCTTCCCGCTTGCAGAACAGGGGGAGCATCTCACTGTGGTGTGAACTTGCTGATGTATCTTCAGCCTGGATGACTGAGTAGTTCCCCTCCCTCACACAGAGCAGGTGAATAGCCTCTCCCCACGGTGAACTCACTGGCCTGTCTGTGGGTAGGCTGTGAGTGAATTCCTTCCCACACTGAGAGAAGGTGAATGGTATCTCCCCACGGTGAACTCACTGGCCTGTCTGTGGGTAGGCTGTGAGTGAATCCTTCCCACACTGAGAGAAGGAGAATGGTATTTCCCACGGTGAACTCACGGGTGTGTCTGTGGGTAGGCTGTGAGTGAATCCCTTCCCGCACTGAGAGAAGGAGAATGGTATCTCACCACGGTGAACTCACTGGTGTGTCTGTGGGTAGGGTGTGAGTGAATCCCTTCCCACACTGAGAGAAGGAGAATGATATCTCCCCACGGTGAACTCACTGGTGTGTCTGTGGGTAGGCTGTGAGTGAATCCCTTCCCACACTGAGAGAAGGATAATGATATCTCCCCACGGTGAACTCACTGGCCTGTCTGTGGGTAGGCTGTGAGTGAATCCTTCCGACACTGAGAGAAGGAGAATGATATCTCCCCACGGTGAACTCAGTGGCCTGTCTGCGGGTAGGCTGTGAGTGAATCCCTTCCCACACTGAGAGAAGGAGAATGGTATCTCCCCACGGTGAACTCACTGGCCTGTCTGCGGGTAGGCTGTGAGTGAATCCCTTCCCACACTGAGAGAAGGAGAATGATATCTCCCCACGGTGAACTCACTGGCCTGTCTGTGGGTAGGCTGTGAGAGAATCCCTTCCCACACTGAGAGAAGGAGAATGATATCTCCCCACGGTGAACTGACTGGCCTGTCTGTGGGTAGGCTGTGAGTGAATCTCTTCCCACACTGAGAGAAGGAGAATGATATCTGCCCACGGTGAACTCACTGGCCTGTCTGTGGGTAGGCTGCGAGTGAATCCCTTCCCACACTGAGAGAATGAGAATGATATCTCCCCACGGTGAACTCACTGGCCAGTCTGTGCGTAGGCTGTGAGTGAATCTCTTCCCACACTGAGAGAAGGAGAATGATATCTCCCCACGGTGAACTCACTGGCCTGTCTGTGGGTAGGCTGTGAGTGAATCTCTTCCCACACTGAGAGAAGGAGAATGATATCTCCCCACGGTGAACTCACTGGTGTGTCTGTGGGTAGGCTGTGAGTGAATCCCTTCCCACACTGAGAGAAGGAGAATGATATCTCCCCACGGTGAACTCACTGGCCAGTCTGTGGGTAGGCTGTGAGTGAATCCCTTCCCACACTGAGAGAAGGAGAATGATATCTCCCCACGGCGAACTCACTGGCCTGTCTGTGGGTAGGCTGTGAGTGAATCCCTTCCCACACTGAGAGAAGGAGAATGATATCTCCCCACGGTGAACTCACTGGCCTTCCTGTGGGTAGGCTGTGAGTGAATCCCTTCCCACACTGAGAGAAGGAGAATGGTATCTCCCCACGGTGAACTCAGTGGCCAGTCTGCGGGTAGGCTGTGAGTGAATCCCTTCCCACACTGAGAGAAGGAGAATGATATCTCCCCACGGTGAACTCACTGGCCTGTCTGTGGGTAGGCTGTGAGTGAATCTCTTCCCACACTGAGAGAAGGAGAATGATATCTCCCCACGGTGAACTCACTGGCCAGTCTGTGGGTAGGCTGTGAGTGAATCCCTTCCCACACTGAGAGAAGGAGAATGATATCTCCCCACGGCGAACTCACTGGCCTGTCTGTGGGTAGGCTGTGAGTGAATCCCTTCCCACACTGAGAGAAGGAGAATGATATCTCCCCACGGTGAACTCACTGGCCTTCCTGTGGGTAGGCTGTGAGTGAATCCCTTCCCACACTGAGAGAAGGAGAATGGTATCTCCCCACGGTGAACTCAGTGGCCAGTCTGCGGGTAGGCTGTGAGTGAATCCCTTCCCACACTGAGAGAAGGAGAATGATATCTCCCCACGGTGAACTCACTGGTGTGTCTGTGGGTAGGCTGTGAGTGAATCCCTTCCCACACTGAGAGAAGGAGAATGGTATTTCCCACGGTGAACTCACTGGTGTGTCTGTGGGTAGGCTGTGAGTGAATCCCTTCCCACACTGAGAGAAGGAGAATGGTATCTCACCACGGTGAACTCACTGGTGTGTCTGTGGGTAGGGTGTGAGTGAATCCCTTCCCACACTGAGAGAAGGAGAATGATATCTCCCCACGATGAACTCACTGGTGTGTCTGTGGGTAGGCTGTGAGTGAATCCCTTCCCACACTGAGAGAAGGAGAATGATATCTCCCCACGGTGAACTCACTGGCCTGTCTGTGGGTAGGCTGTGAGTGAATCCTTCCGACACTGAGAGAAGGAGAATGATATCTCCCCACGGTGAACTCAGTGGCCTGTCTGCGGGTAGGCTGTGAGTGAATCCCTTCCCACACTGAGAGAAGGAGAATGGTATCTCCCCACGGTGAACTCACTGGCCTGTCTGCGGGTAGGCTGTGAGTGAATCCCTTCCCACACTGAGAGAAGGAGAATGATATCTCCCCACGGTGAACTCACTGGCCTGTCTGTGGGTAGGCTGTGAGAGAATCCCTTCCCACACTGAGAGAAGGAGAATGATATCTCCCCACGGTGAACTGACTGGCCTGTCTGTGGGTAGGCTGTGAGTGAATCTCTTCCCACACTGAGAGAAGGAGAATGATATCTGCCCACGGTGAACTCACTGGCCTGTCTGTGGGTAGGCTGCGAGTGAATCCCTTCCCACACTGAGAGAATGAGAATGATATCTCCCCACGGTGAACTCACTGGCCAGTCTGTGCGTAGGCTGTGAGTGAATCTCTTCCCACACTGAGAGAAGGAGAATGATATCTCCCCACGGTGAACTCACTGGCCTGTCTGTGGGTAGGCTGTGAGTGAATCTCTTCCCACACTGAGAGAAGGAGAATGATATCTCCCCACGGTGAACTCACTGGTGTGTCTGTGGGTAGGCTGTGAGTGAATCCCTTCCCACACAGAGAGAAGGAGAATGATATCTCCCCACGGTGAACTCACTGGCCAGTCTGTGGGTAGGCTGTGAGTGAATCCCTTCCCACACTGAGAGAAGGAGAATGATATCTCCCCACGGCGAACTCACTGGCCTGTCTGTGGGTAGGCTGTGAGTGAATCCCTTCCCACACTGAGAGAAGGAGAATGATATCTCCCCACGGTGAACTCACTGGTGTGTCTGTGGGTAGGCTGTGAGTGAATCCCTTCCCACACTGAGAGAAGGAGAATGGTATCTCCCCACGGTGAACTCAGTGGCCAGTCTGCGGGTAGGCTGTGAGTGAATCCCTTCCCACACTGAGAGAAGGAGAATGATACCTCCCCACGGTGAACTCACTGGCCTGTCTGTGGGTAGGCTGTGAGTGAATCTCTTCCCACACTGAGAGAAGGAGAATGATATCTCCCCACGGTGAACTCACTGGTGTGTCTGTGGGTAGGCTGTGAGTGAATCCCTTCCCACACTGAGAGAAGGAGAATGATATCTCCCCACGGTGAACTCACTGGCCAGTCTGTGGGTAGGCTGTGAGTGAATCCCTTCCCACACTGAGAGAAGGAGAATGATATCTCCCCACGGCGAACTCACTGGCCTGTCTGTGGGTAGGCTGTGAGTGAATCCCTTCCCACACTGAGAGAAGGAGAATTATATCTCCCCACGGTGAACTCACTGGCCTTCCTGTGGGTAGGCTGTGAGTGAATCCCTTCCCACACTGAGAGAAGGAGAATGGTATCTCCCCACGGTGAACTCAGTGGCCAGTCTGCGGGTAGGCTGTGAGTGAATCCCTTCCCACACTGAGAGAAGGAGAATGATATCTCCCCACGGTGAACTCACTCGTGTGTCTGTGGGTAGGCTGTGAGTGAATCCCTTCCCACACCGAGAGAAGGAGAATGGTATCTCCCCACGGTGAACTCACTGGTGTGTCTGTGGGTAGGGTGTGAGTGAATCCCTTCCCATACTGAGAGAAGGAGAATGATATCTCCCCACGGTGAACTCACTGGTGTGTCTGTGGGTAGGCTGTGAGTGAATCCCTTCCCACACTGAGAGAAGCAGAATGATATCTCCCCACGGTGAACTCACTGGCCTGTCTGTGGGTAGGCTGTGAGAGAATCACTTCCCACACTGAGAGAAGGAGAATGATATCTCCCCACGGTGAACTCACTGGCCTGTCTGTGGGTAGGCTGTGAGTGAATCCCTTCCCACACTGAGAGAAGGAGAATGATATCTCCCCACGGTGAACTCACTGGCCAGTCTGTGGGTAGGCTGTGAGTGAATCCTTCCGACACTGAGAGAAGGAGAATGATATCTCCCCACGGTGAACTCAGTGGCCTGTCTGCGGGTAGGCTGTGAGTGAATCCCTTCCCACACTGAGAGAAGGAGAATGGTATCTCCCCACGGTGAACTCACTGGCCTGTCTGTGGGTAGGCTGTGAGAGAATCACTTCCCACACTGAGAGAAGGAGAATGATATCTCCCCACGGTGAACTCACTGGTGTGTCTGTGGGTAGGCTGTGAGTGAATCCCTTCCCACACTGAGAGAAGGAGAATGATATCTCCCCACGGTGAACTCACTGGCCAGTCTGTGGGTAGGCTGTGAGTGAATCCTTCCGACACTGAGAGAAGGAGAATGATATCTCCCCACGGTGAACTCAGTGGCCTGTCTGCGGGTAGGCTGTGAGTGAATCCCTTCCCACACTGAGAGAAGGAGAATGGTATCTCCCCACGGTGAACTCACTGGCCTGTCTGCGGGTAGGCTGTGAGTGAATCCCTTCCCACACTGAGAGAAGGAGAATGATATCTCCCCACGGTGAACTCACTGGCCTGTCTGTGGGTAGGCTGTGAGTGAATCCCTTCCCACACTGAGAGAAGGAGAATGATATCTCCCCACGGTGAACTCACTGGCCTTCCTGTGGGTAGGCTGTGAGTGAATCCCTTCCCACACTGAGAGAAGGAGAATGGTATCTCCCCACGGTGAACTCAGTGGCCAGTCTGCGGGTAGGCTGTGAGTGAATCCCTTCCCACACTGAGAGAAGGAGAATGATATCTCCCCACGGTGAACTCACTGGCCTGTCTGTGGGTAGGCTGTGAGTGAATCTCTTCCCACACTGAGAGAAGGAGAATGATATCTCCCCACGGCGAACTCACTGGCCTGTCTGTGGGTAGGCTGTGAGTGAATCCCTTCCCACACTGAGAGAAGGAGAATGATATCTCCCCACGGTGAACTCACTGGTGTGTCTGTGGGTAGGCTGTGAGTGAATCCCTTCCCACACTGAGAGAAGGAGAATGGTATCTCCCCACGGTGAACTCAGTGGCCAGTCTGCGGGTAGGCTGTGAGTGAATCCCTTCCCACACTGAGAGAAGGAGAATGATACCTCCCCACGGTGAACTCACTGGCCTGTCTGTGGGTAGGCTGTGAGTGAATCTCTTCCCACACTGAGAGAAGGAGAATGATATCTCCCCACGGTGAACTCACTGGTGTGTCTGTGGGTAGGCTGTGAGTGAATCCCTTCCCACACTGAGAGAAGGAGAATGATATCTCCCCACGGTGAACTCACTGGCCAGTCTGTGGGTAGGCTGTGAGTGAATCCCTTCCCACACTGAGAGAAGGAGAATGATATCTCCCCACGGCGAACTCACTGGCCTGTCTGTGGGTAGGCTGTGAGTGAATCCCTTCCCACACTGAGAGAAGGAGAATGATATCTCCCCACGGTGAACTCACTGGCCTTCCTGTGGGTAGGCTGTGAGTGAATCCCTTCCCACACTGAGAGAAGGAGAATGGTATCTCCCCACGGTGAACTCAGTGGCCAGTCTGCGGGTAGGCTGTGAGTGAATCCCTTCCCACACTGAGAGAAGGAGAATGATATCTCCCCACGGTGAACTCACTCGTGTGTCTGTGGGTAGGCTGTGAGTGAATCCCTTCCCACACCGAGAGAAGGAGAATGGTATCTCCCCACGGTGAACTCACTGGTGTGTCTGTGGGTAGGGTGTGAGTGAATCCCTTCCCATACTGAGAGAAGGAGAATGATATCTCCCCACGGTGAACTCACTGGTGTGTCTGTGGGTAGGCTGTGAGTGAATCCCTTCCCACACTGAGAGAAGCAGAATGATATCTCCCCACGGTGAACTCACTGGCCTGTCTGTGGGTAGGCTGTGAGAGAATCACTTCCCACACTGAGAGAAGGAGAATGATATCTCCCCACGGTGAACTCACTGGCCTGTCTGTGGGTAGGCTGTGAGTGAATCCCTTCCCACACTGAGAGAAGGAGAATGATATCTCCCCACGGTGAACTCACTGGCCAGTCTGTGGGTAGGCTGTGAGTGAATCCTTCCGACACTGAGAGAAGGAGAATGATATCTCCCCACGGTGAACTCAGTGGCCTGTCTGCGGGTAGGCTGTGAGTGAATCCCTTCCCACACTGAGAGAAGGAGAATGGTATCTCCCCACGGTGAACTCACTGGCCTGTCTGTGGGTAGGCTGTGAGAGAATCACTTCCCACACTGAGAGAAGGAGAATGATATCTCCCCACGGTGAACTCACTGGTGTGTCTGTGGGTAGGCTGTGAGTGAATCCCTTCCCACACTGAGAGAAGGAGAATGATATCTCCCCACGGTGAACTCACTGGCCAGTCTGTGGGTAGGCTGTGAGTGAATCCTTCCGACACTGAGAGAAGGAGAATGATATCTCCCCACGGTGAACTCAGTGGCCTGTCTGCGGGTAGGCTGTGAGTGAATCCCTTCCCACACTGAGAGAAGGAGAATGGTATCTCCCCACGGTGAACTCACTGGCCTGTCTGCGGGTAGGCTGTGAGTGAATCCCTTCCCACACTGAGAGAAGGAGAATGATATCTCCCCACGGTGAACTCACTGGCCTGTCTGTGGGTAGGCTGTGAGTGAATCCCTTCCCACACTGAGAGAAGGAGAATGATATCTCCCCACGGTGAACTCACTGGCCTTCCTGTGGGTAGGCTGTGAGTGAATCCCTTCCCACACTGAGAGAAGGAGAATGGTATCTCCCCACGGTGAACTCAGTGGCCAGTCTGCGGGTAGGCTGTGAGTGAATCCCTTCCCACACTGAGAGAAGGAGAATGATATCTCCCCACGGTGAACTCACTGGCCTGTCTGTGGGTAGGCTGTGAGTGAATCTCTTCCCACACTGAGAGAAGGAGAATGATATCTCCCCACGGTGAACTCACTGGTGTGTCTGTGGGTAGGCTGTGAGTGAATCCCTTCCCACACTGAGAGAAGGAGAATGATATCTCCCCACGGTGAACTCACTGGCCAGTCTGTGGGTAGGCTGTGAGTGAATCCCTTCCCACACTGAGAGAAGGAGAATGATATCTCCCCACGGCGAACTCACTGGCCTGTCTGTGGGTAGGCTGTGAGTGAATCCCTTCCCACACTGAGAGAAGGAGAATGATATCTCCCCACGGTGAACTCACTGGCCTTCCTGTGGGTAGGCTGTGAGTGAATCCCTTCCCACACTGAGAGAAGGAGAATGGTATCTCCCCACGGTGAACTCAGTGGCCAGTCTGCGGGTAGGCTGTGAGTGAATCCCTTCCCACACTGAGAGAAGGAGAATGATATCTCCCCACGGTGAACTCACTGGTGTGTCTGTGGGTAGGCTGTGAGTGAATCCCTTCCCACACTGAGAGAAGGAGAATGGTATTTCCCACGGTGAACTCACTGGTGTGTCTGTGGGTAGGCTGTGAGTGAATCCCTTCCCACACTGAGAGAAGGAGAATGGTATCTCACCACGGTGAACTCACTGGTGTGTCTGTGGGTAGGGTGTGAGTGAATCCCTTCCCACACTGAGAGAAGGAGAATGATATCTCCCCACGGTGAACTCACTGGTGTGTCTGTGGGTAGGCTGTGAGTGAATCCCTTCCCACACTGAGAGAAGGAGAATGATATCTCCCCACGGTGAACTCACTGGCCTGTCTGTGGGTAGGCTGTGAGTGAATCCTTCCGACACTGAGAGAAGGAGAATGATATCTCCCCACGGTGAACTCAGTGGCCTGTCTGCGGGTAGGCTGTGAGTGAATCCCTTCCCACACTGAGAGAAGGAGAATGGTATCTCCCCACGGTGAACTCACTGGTGTGTCTGTGGGTAGGCTGTGAGTGAATCCCTTCCCACACAGAGAGAAGGAGAATGATATCTCCCCACGGTGAACTCACTGGCCAGTCTGTGGGTAGGCTGTGAGTGAATCCCTTCCCACACTGAGAGAAGGAGAATGATATCTCCCCACGGCGAACTCACTGGCCTGTCTGTGGGTAGGCTGTGAGTGAATCCCTTCCCACACTGAGAGAAGGAGAATGATATCTCCCCACGGTGAACTCACTGGTGTGTCTGTGGGTAGGCTGTGAGTGAATCCCTTCCCACACTGAGAGAAGGAGAATGGTATCTCCCCACGGTGAACTCAGTGGCCAGTCTGCGGGTAGGCTGTGAGTGAATCCCTTCCCACACTGAGAGAAGGAGAATGATACCTCCCCACGGTGAACTCACTGGCCTGTCTGTGGGTAGGCTGTGAGTGAATCTCTTCCCACACTGAGAGAAGGAGAATGATATCTCCCCACGGTGAACTCACTGGTGTGTCTGTGGGTAGGCTGTGAGTGAATCCCTTCCCACACTGAGAGAAGGAGAATGATATCTCCCCACGGTGAACTCACTGGCCAGTCTGTGGGTAGGCTGTGAGTGAATCCCTTCCCACACTGAGAGAAGGAGAATGATATCTCCCCACGGCGAACTCACTGGCCTGTCTGTGGGTAGGCTGTGAGTGAATCCCTTCCCACACTGAGAGAAGGAGAATGATATCTCCCCACGGTGAACTCACTGGCCTTCCTGTGGCTAGGCTGTGAGTGAATCCCTTCCCACACTGAGAGAAGGAGAATGGTATCTCCCCACGGTGAACTCAGTGGCCAGTCTGCGGGTAGGCTGTGAGTGAATCCCTTCCCACACTGAGAGAAGGAGAATGATATCTCCCCACGGTGAACTCACTGGTGTGTCTGTGGGTAGGCTGTGAGTGAATCCCTTCCCACACCGAGAGAAGGAGAATGGTATCTCCCCACGGTGAACTCACTGGTGTGTCTGTGGGTAGGGTGTGAGTGAATCCCTTCCCATACTGAGAGAAGGAGAATGATATCTCCCCACGGTGAACTCACTGGTGTGTCTGTGGGTAGGCTGTGAGTGAATCCCTTCCCACACTGAGAGAAGCAGAATGATATCTCCCCACGGTGAACTCACTGGCCTGTCTGTGGGTAGGCTGTGAGAGAATCACTTCCCACACTGAGAGAAGGAGAATGATATCTCCCCACGGTGAACTCACTGGCCTGTCTGTGGGTAGGCTGTGAGTGAATCCCTTCCCACACTGAGAGAAGGAGAATGATATCTCCCCACGGTGAACTCACTGGCCAGTCTGTGGGTAGGCTGTGAGTGAATCCTTCCGACACTGAGAGAAGGAGAATGATATCTCCCCACGGTGAACTCAGTGGCCTGTCTGCGGGTAGGCTGTGAGTGAATCCCTTCCCACACTGAGAGAAGGAGAATGGTATTTCCCACGGTGAACTCACTGGTGTGTCTGTGGGTAGGCTGTGAGTGAATCCCTTCCCACACTGAGAGAAGGAGAATGGTATCTCACCACGGTGAACTCACTGGTGTGTCTGTGGGTAGGCTGTGAGTGAATCCCTTCCCACACTGAGAGAAGGAGAATGATATCTCCCCACGGTGAACTCACTGGTGTGTCTGTGGGTAGGCTGTGAGTGAATCCCTTCCCACACTGAGAGAAGGAGAATGGTATCTCCCCACGGTGAACTCAGTGGCCAGTCTGCGGGTAGGCTGTGAGTGAATCCCTTCCCACACTGAGAGAAGGAGAATGATACCTCCCCACGGTGAACTCACTGGCCTGTCTGTGGGTAGGCTGTGAGTGAATCTCTTCCCACACTGAGAGAAGGAGAATGATATCTCCCCACGGTGAACTCACTGGTGTGTCTGTGGGTAGGCTGTGAGTGAATCCCTTCCCACACTGAGAGAAGGAGAATGATATCTCCCCACGGTGAACTCACTGGCCAGTCTGTGGGTAGGCTGTGAGTGAATCCCTTCCCACACTGAGAGAAGGAGAATGATATCTCCCCACGGCGAACTCACTGGCCTGTCTGTGGGTAGGCTGTGAGTGAATCCCTTCCCACACTGAGAGAAGGAGAATGATATCTCCCCACGGTGAACTCACTGGCCTTCCTGTGGGTAGGCTGTGAGTGAATCCCTTCCCACACTGAGAGAAGGAGAATGGTATCTCCCCACGGTGAACTCAGTGGCCAGTCTGCGGGTAGGCTGTGAGTGAATCCCTTCCCACACTGAGAGAAGGAGAATGATATCTCCCCACGGTGAACTCACTCGTGTGTCTGTGGGTAGGCTGTGAGTGAATCCCTTCCCACACCGAGAGAAGGAGAATGGTATCTCCCCACGGTGAACTCACTGGTGTGTCTGTGGGTAGGGTGTGAGTGAATCCCTTCCCATACTGAGAGAAGGAGAATGATATCTCCCCACGGTGAACTCACTGGTGTGTCTGTGGGTAGGCTGTGAGTGAATCCCTTCCCACACTGAGAGAAGCAGAATGATATCTCCCCACGGTGAACTCACTGGCCTGTCTGTGGGTAGGCTGTGAGAGAATCACTTCCCACACTGAGAGAAGGAGAATGATATCTCCCCACGGTGAACTCACTGGCCTGTCTGTGGGTAGGCTGTGAGTGAATCCCTTCCCACACTGAGAGAAGGAGAATGATATCTCCCCACGGTGAACTCACTGGCCAGTCTGTGGGTAGGCTGTGAGTGAATCCTTCCGACACTGAGAGAAGGAGAATGATATCTCCCCACGGTGAACTCAGTGGCCTGTCTGCGGGTAGGCTGTGAGTGAATCCCTTCCCACACTGAGAGAAGGAGAATGGTATCTCCCCACGGTGAACTCACTGGCCTGTCTGTGGGTAGGCTGTGAGAGAATCACTTCCCACACTGAGAGAAGGAGAATGATATCTCCCCACGGTGAACTCACTGGTGTGTCTGTGGGTAGGCTGTGAGTGAATCCCTTCCCACACTGAGAGAAGGAGAATGATATCTCCCCACGGTGAACTCACTGGCCAGTCTGTGGGTAGGCTGTGAGTGAATCCTTCCGACACTGAGAGAAGGAGAATGATATCTCCCCACGGTGAACTCAGTGGCCTGTCTGCGGGTAGGCTGTGAGTGAATCCCTTCCCACACTGAGAGAAGGAGAATGGTATCTCCCCACGGTGAACTCACTGGCCTGTCTGCGGGTAGGCTGTGAGTGAATCCCTTCCCACACTGAGAGAAGGAGAATGATATCTCCCCACGGTGAACTCACTGGCCTGTCTGTGGGTAGGCTGTGAGTGAATCCCTTCCCACACTGAGAGAAGGAGAATGATATCTCCCCACGGTGAACTCACTGGCCTTCCTGTGGGTAGGCTGTGAGTGAATCCCTTCCCACACTGAGAGAAGGAGAATGGTATCTCCCCACGGTGAACTCAGTGGCCAGTCTGCGGGTAGGCTGTGAGTGAATCTCTTCCCACACTGAGAGAAGGAGAATGATATCTCCCCACGGTGAACTCACTGGTGTGTCTGTGGGTAGGCTGTGAGTGAATCCCTTCCCACACTGAGAGAAGGAGAATGATATCTCCCCACGGTGAACTCACTGGCCAGTCTGTGGGTAGGCTGTGAGTGAATCCCTTCCCACACTGAGAGAAGGAGAATGATATCTCCCCACGGCGAACTCACTGGCCTGTCTGTGGGTAGGCTGTGAGTGAATCCCTTCCCACACTGAGAGAAGGAGAATGATATCTCCCCACGGTGAACTCACTGGCCTTCCTGTGGGTAGGCTGTGAGTGAATCCCTTCCCACACTGAGAGAAGGAGAATGGTATCTCCCCACGGTGAACTCAGTGGCCAGTCTGCGGGTAGGCTGTGAGTGAATCCCTTCCCACACTGAGAGAAGGAGAATGATATCTCCCCACGGTGAACTCACTGGTGTGTCTGTGGGTAGGCTGTGAGTGAATCCCTTCCCACACTGAGAGAAGGAGAATGGTATTTCCCACGGTGAACTCACTGGTGTGTCTGTGGGTAGGCTGTGAGTGAATCCCTTCCCACACTGAGAGAAGGAGAATGGTATCTCACCACGGTGAACTCACTGGTGTGTCTGTGGGTAGGGTGTGAGTGAATCCCTTCCCACACTGAGAGAAGGAGAATGATATCTCCCCACGGTGAACTCACTGGTGTGTCTGTGGGTAGGCTGTGAGTGAATCCCTTCCCACACTGAGAGAAGGAGAATGATATCTCCCCACGGTGAACTCACTGGCCTGTCTGTGGGTAGGCTGTGAGTGAATCCTTCCGACACTGAGAGAAGGAGAATGATATCTCCCCACGGTGAACTCAGTGGCCTGTCTGCGGGTAGGCTGTGAGTGAATCCCTTCCCACACTGAGAGAAGGAGAATGGTATCTCCCCACGGTGAACTCACTGGTGTGTCTGTGGGTAGGCTGTGAGTGAATCCCTTCCCACACAGAGAGAAGGAGAATGATATCTCCCCACGGTGAACTCACTGGCCAGTCTGTGGGTAGGCTGTGAGTGAATCCCTTCCCACACTGAGAGAAGGAGAATGATATCTCCCCACGGCGAACTCACTGGCCTGTCTGTGGGTAGGCTGTGAGTGAATCCCTTCCCACACTGAGAGAAGGAGAATGATATCTCCCCACGGTGAACTCACTGGTGTGTCTGTGGGTAGGCTGTGAGTGAATCCCTTCCCACACTGAGAGAAGGAGAATGGTATCTCCCCACGGTGAACTCAGTGGCCAGTCTGCGGGTAGGCTGTGAGTGAATCCCTTCCCACACTGAGAGAAGGAGAATGATACCTCCCCACGGTGAACTCACTGGCCTGTCTGTGGGTAGGCTGTGAGTGAATCTCTTCCCACACTGAGAGAAGGAGAATGATATCTCCCCACGGTGAACTCACTGGTGTGTCTGTGGGTAGGCTGTGAGTGAATCCCTTCCCACACTGAGAGAAGGAGAATGATATCTCCCCACGGTGAACTCACTGGCCAGTCTGTGGGTAGGCTGTGAGTGAATCCCTTCCCACACTGAGAGAAGGAGAATGATATCTCCCCACGGCGAACTCACTGGCCTGTCTGTGGGTAGGCTGTGAGTGAATCCCTTCCCACACTGAGAGAAGGAGAATGATATCTCCCCACGGTGAACTCACTGGCCTTCCTGTGGCTAGGCTGTGAGTGAATCCCTTCCCACACTGAGAGAAGGAGAATGGTATCTCCCCACGGTGAACTCAGTGGCCAGTCTGCGGGTAGGCTGTGAGTGAATCCCTTCCCACACTGAGAGAAGGAGAATGATATCTCCCCACGGTGAACTCACTGGTGTGTCTGTGGGTAGGCTGTGAGTGAATCCCTTCCCACACCGAGAGAAGGAGAATGGTATCTCCCCACGGTGAACTCACTGGTGTGTCTGTGGGTAGGGTGTGAGTGAATCCCTTCCCATACTGAGAGAAGGAGAATGATATCTCCCCACGGTGAACTCACTGGTGTGTCTGTGGGTAGGCTGTGAGTGAATCCCTTCCCACACTGAGAGAAGCAGAATGATATCTCCCCACGGTGAACTCACTGGCCTGTCTGTGGGTAGGCTGTGAGAGAATCACTTCCCACACTGAGAGAAGGAGAATGATATCTCCCCACGGTGAACTCACTGGCCTGTCTGTGGGTAGGCTGTGAGTGAATCCCTTCCCACACTGAGAGAAGGAGAATGATATCTCCCCACGGTGAACTCACTGGCCAGTCTGTGGGTAGGCTGTGAGTGAATCCTTCCGACACTGAGAGAAGGAGAATGATATCTCCCCACGGTGAACTCAGTGGCCTGTCTGCGGGTAGGCTGTGAGTGAATCCCTTCCCACACTGAGAGAAGGAGAATGGTATTTCCCACGGTGAACTCACTGGTGTGTCTGTGGGTAGGCTGTGAGTGAATCCCTTCCCACACTGAGAGAAGGAGAATGGTATCTCACCACGGTGAACTCACTGGTGTGTCTGTGGGTAGGGTGTGAGTGAATCCCTTCCCACACTGAGAGAAGGAGAATGATATCTCCCCACGATGAACTCACTGGTGTGTCTGTGGGTAGGCTGTGAGTGAATCCCTTCCCACACTGAGAGAAGGAGAATGATATCTCCCCACGGTGAACTCACTGGCCTGTCTGTGGGTAGGCTGTGAGTGAATCCTTCCGACACTGAGAGAAGGAGAATGATATCTCCCCACGGTGAACTCAGTGGCCTGTCTGCGGGTAGGCTGTGAGTGAATCCCTTCCCACACTGAGAGAAGGAGAATGGTATCTCCCCACGGTGAACTCACTGGCCTGTCTGCGGGTAGGCTGTGAGTGAATCCCTTCCCACACTGAGAGAAGGAGAATGATATCTCCCCACGGTGAACTCACTGGCCTGTCTGTGGGTAGGCTGTGAGAGAATCCCTTCCCACACTGAGAGAAGGAGAATGATATCTCCCCACGGTGAACTGACTGGCCTGTCTGTGGGTAGGCTGTGAGTGAATCTCTTCCCACACTGAGAGAAGGAGAATGATATCTGCCCACGGTGAACTCACTGGCCTGTCTGTGGGTAGGCTGCGAGTGAATCCCTTCCCACACTGAGAGAATGAGAATGATATCTCCCCACGGTGAACTCACTGGCCAGTCTGTGCGTAGGCTGTGAGTGAATCTCTTCCCACACTGAGAGAAGGAGAATGATATCTCCCCACGGTGAACTCACTGGCCTGTCTGTGGGTAGGCTGTGAGTGAATCTCTTCCCACACTGAGAGAAGGAGAATGATATCTCCCCACGGTGAACTCACTGGTGTGTCTGTGGGTAGGCTGTGAGTGAATCCCTTCCCACACAGAGAGAAGGAGAATGATATCTCCCCACGGTGAACTCACTGGCCAGTCTGTGGGTAGGCTGTGAGTGAATCCCTTCCCACACTGAGAGAAGGAGAATGATATCTCCCCACGGCGAACTCACTGGCCTGTCTGTGGGTAGGCTGTGAGTGAATCCCTTCCCACACTGAGAGAAGGAGAATGATATCTCCCCACGGTGAACTCACTGGTGTGTCTGTGGGTAGGCTGTGAGTGAATCCCTTCCCACACTGAGAGAAGGAGAATGGTATCTCCCCACGGTGAACTCAGTGGCCAGTCTGCGGGTAGGCTGTGAGTGAATCCCTTCCCACACTGAGAGAAGGAGAATGATACCTCCCCACGGTGAACTCACTGGCCTGTCTGTGGGTAGGCTGTGAGTGAATCTCTTCCCACACTGAGAGAAGGAGAATGATATCTCCCCACGGTGAACTCACTGGTGTGTCTGTGGGTAGGCTGTGAGTGAATCCCTTCCCACACTGAGAGAAGGAGAATGATATCTCCCCACGGTGAACTCACTGGCCAGTCTGTGGGTAGGCTGTGAGTGAATCCCTTCCCACACTGAGAGAAGGAGAATGATATCTCCCCACGGCGAACTCACTGGCCTGTCTGTGGGTAGGCTGTGAGTGAATCCCTTCCCACACTGAGAGAAGGAGAATGATATCTCCCCACGGTGAACTCACTGGCCTTCCTGTGGGTAGGCTGTGAGTGAATCCCTTCCCACACTGAGAGAAGGAGAATGGTATCTCCCCACGGTGAACTCAGTGGCCAGTCTGCGGGTAGGCTGTGAGTGAATCCCTTCCCACACTGAGAGAAGGAGAATGATATCTCCCCACGGTGAACTCACTCGTGTGTCTGTGGGTAGGCTGTGAGTGAATCCCTTCCCACACCGAGAGAAGGAGAATGGTATCTCCCCACGGTGAACTCACTGGTGTGTCTGTGGGTAGGGTGTGAGTGAATCCCTTCCCATACTGAGAGAAGGAGAATGATATCTCCCCACGGTGAACTCACTGGTGTGTCTGTGGGTAGGCTGTGAGTGAATCCCTTCCCACACTGAGAGAAGCAGAATGATATCTCCCCACGGTGAACTCACTGGCCTGTCTGTGGGTAGGCTGTGAGAGAATCACTTCCCACACTGAGAGAAGGAGAATGATATCTCCCCACGGTGAACTCACTGGCCTGTCTGTGGGTAGGCTGTGAGTGAATCCCTTCCCACACTGAGAGAAGGAGAATGATATCTCCCCACGGTGAACTCACTGGCCAGTCTGTGGGTAGGCTGTGAGTGAATCCTTCCGACACTGAGAGAAGGAGAATGATATCTCCCCACGGTGAACTCAGTGGCCTGTCTGCGGGTAGGCTGTGAGTGAATCCCTTCCCACACTGAGAGAAGGAGAATGGTATCTCCCCACGGTGAACTCACTGGCCTGTCTGTGGGTAGGCTGTGAGAGAATCACTTCCCACACTGAGAGAAGGAGAATGATATCTCCCCACGGTGAACTCACTGGTGTGTCTGTGGGTAGGCTGTGAGTGAATCCCTTCCCACACTGAGAGAAGGAGAATGATATCTCCCCACGGTGAACTCACTGGCCAGTCTGTGGGTAGGCTGTGAGTGAATCCTTCCGACACTGAGAGAAGGAGAATGATATCTCCCCACGGTGAACTCAGTGGCCTGTCTGCGGGTAGGCTGTGAGTGAATCCCTTCCCACACTGAGAGAAGGAGAATGGTATCTCCCCACGGTGAACTCACTGGCCTGTCTGCGGGTAGGCTGTGAGTGAATCCCTTCCCACACTGAGAGAAGGAGAATGATATCTCCCCACGGTGAACTCACTGGCCTGTCTGTGGGTAGGCTGTGAGTGAATCCCTTCCCACACTGAGAGAAGGAGAATGATATCTCCCCACGGTGAAATCACTGGCCTTCCTGTGGGTAGGCTGTGAGTGAATCCCTTCCCACACTGAGAGAAGGAGAATGGTATCTCCCCACGGTGAACTCAGTGGCCAGTCTGCGGGTAGGCTGTGAGTGAATCCCTTCCCACACTGAGAGAAGGAGAATGATATCTCCCCACGGTGAACTCACTGGCCTGTCTGTGGGTAGGCTGTGAGTGAATCTCTTCCCACACTGAGAGAAGGAGAATGATATCTCCCCACGGTGAACTCACTGGTGTGTCTGTGGGTAGGCTGTGAGTGAATCCCTTCCCACACTGAGAGAAGGAGAATGATATCTCCCCACGGTGAACTCACTGGCCAGTCTGTGGGTAGGCTGTGAGTGAATCCCTTCCCACACTGAGAGAAGGAGAATGATATCTCCCCACGGCGAACTCACTGGCCTGTCTGTGGGTAGGCTGTGAGTGAATCCCTTCCCACACTGAGAGAAGGAGAATGATATCTCCCCACGGTGAACTCACTGGCCTTCCTGTGGGTAGGCTGTGAGTGAATCCCTTCCCACACTGAGAGAAGGAGAATGGTATCTCCCCACGGTGAACTCAGTGGCCAGTCTGCGGGTAGGCTGTGAGTGAATCCCTTCCCACACTGAGAGAAGGAGAATGATATCTCCCCACGGTGAACTCACTGGTGTGTCTGTGGGTAGGCTGTGAGTGAATCCCTTCCCACACTGAGAGAAGGAGAATGGTATTTCCCACGGTGAACTCACTGGTGTGTCTGTGGGTAGGCTGTGAGTGAATCCCTTCCCACACTGAGAGAAGGAGAATGGTATCTCACCACGGTGAACTCACTGGTGTGTCTGTGGGTAGGGTGTGAGTGAATCCCTTCCCACACTGAGAGAAGGAGAATGATATCTCCCCACGGTGAACTCACTGGTGTGTCTGTGGGTAGGCTGTGAGTGAATCCCTTCCCACACTGAGAGAAGGAGAATGATATCTCCCCACGGTGAACTCACTGGCCTGTCTGTGGGTAGGCTGTGAGTGAATCCTTCCGACACTGAGAGAAGGAGAATGATATCTCCCCACGGTGAACTCAGTGGCCTGTCTGCGGGTAGGCTGTGAGTGAATCCCTTCCCACACTGAGAGAAGGAGAATGGTATCTCCCCACGGTGAACTCACTGGTGTGTCTGTGGGGAGGCTGTGAGTGAATCCCTTCCCACACAGAGAGAAGGAGAATGATATCTCCCCACGGTGAACTCACTGGCCAGTCTGTGGGTAGGCTGTGAGTGAATCCCTTCCCACACTGAGAGAAGGAGAATGATATCTCCCCACGGCGAACTCACTGGCCTGTCTGTGGGTAGGCTGTGAGTGAATCCCTTCCCACACTGAGAGAAGGAGAATGATATCTCCCCACGGTGAACTCACTGGTGTGTCTGTGGGTAGGCTGTGAGTGAATCCCTTCCCACACTGAGAGAAGGAGAATGGTATCTCCCCACGGTGAACTCAGTGGCCAGTCTGCGGGTAGGCTGTGAGTGAATCCCTTCCCACACTGAGAGAAGGAGAATGATACCTCCCCACGGTGAACTCACTGGCCTGTCTGTGGGTAGGCTGTGAGTGAATCTCTTCCCACACTGAGAGAAGGAGAATGATATCTCCCCACGGTGAACTCACTGGTGTGTCTGTGGGTAGGCTGTGAGTGAATCCCTTCCCACACTGAGAGAAGGAGAATGATATCTCCCCACGGTGAACTCACTGGCCAGTCTGTGGGTAGGCTGTGAGTGAATCCCTTCCCACACTGAGAGAAGGAGAATGATATCTCCCCACGGCGAACTCACTGGCCTGTCTGTGGGTAGGCTGTGAGTGAATCCCTTCCCACACTGAGAGAAGGAGAATGATATCTCCCCACGGTGAACTCACTGGCCTTCCTGTGGCTAGGCTGTGAGTGAATCCCTTCCCACACTGAGAGAAGGAGAATGGTATCTCCCCACGGTGAACTCAGTGGCCAGTCTGCGGGTAGGCTGTGAGTGAATCCCTTCCCACACTGAGAGAAGGAGAATGATATCTCCCCACGGTGAACTCACTGGTGTGTCTGTGGGTAGGCTGTGAGTGAATCCCTTCCCACACCGAGAGAAGGAGAATGGTATCTCCCCACGGTGAACTCACTGGTGTGTCTGTGGGTAGGGTGTGAGTGAATCCCTTCCCATACTGAGAGAAGGAGAATGATATCTCCCCACGGTGAACTCACTGGTGTGTCTGTGGGTAGGCTGTGAGTGAATCCCTTCCCACACTGAGAGAAGCAGAATGATATCTCCCCACGGTGAACTCACTGGCCTGTCTGTGGGTAGGCTGTGAGAGAATCACTTCCCACACTGAGAGAAGGAGAATGATATCTCCCCACGGTGAACTCACTGGCCTGTCTGTGGGTAGGCTGTGAGTGAATCCCTTCCCACACTGAGAGAAGGAGAATGATATCTCCCCACGGTGAACTCACTGGCCAGTCTGTGGGTAGGCTGTGAGTGAATCCTTCCGACACTGAGAGAAGGAGAATGATATCTCCCCACGGTGAACTCAGTGGCCTGTCTGCGGGTAGGCTGTGAGTGAATCCCTTCCCACACTGAGAGAAGGAGAATGGTATCTCCCCACGGTGAACTCACTGGCCTGTCTGTGGGTAGGCTGTGAGAGAATCACTTCCCACACTGAGAGAAGGAGAATGATATCTCCCCACGGTGAACTCACTGGTGTGTCTGTGGGTAGGCTGTGAGTGAATCCCTTCCCACACTGAGAGAAGGAGAATGATATCTCCCCACGGTGAACTCACTGGCCAGTCTGTGGGTAGGCTGTGAGTGAATCCTTCCGACACTGAGAGAAGGAGAATGATATCTCCCCACGGTGAACTCAGTGGCCTGTCTGCGGGTAGGCTGTGAGTGAATCCCTTCCCACACTGAGAGAAGGAGAATGGTATCTCCCCACGGTGAACTCACTGGCCTGTCTGCGGGTAGGCTGTGAGTGAATCCCTTCCCACACTGAGAGAAGGAGAATGATATCTCCCCACGGTGAACTCACTGGCCTGTCTGTGGGTAGGCTGTGAGAGAATCCCTTCCCACACTGAGAGAAGGAGAATGATATCTCCCCACGGTGAACTGACTGGCCTGTCTGTGGGTAGGCTGTGAGTGAATCTCTTCCCACACTGAGAGAAGGAGAATGATATCTGCCCACGGTGAACTCACTGGCCTGTCTGTGGGTAGGCTGCGAGTGAATCCCTTCCCACACTGAGAGAATGAGAATGATATCTCCCCACGGTGAACTCACTGGCCACTCTGTGCGTAGGCTGTGAGTGAATCTCTTCCCACACTGAGAGAAAGAGAATGATATCTCCCCACGGTGAACTCACTGGCCTGTCTGTGGGTAGGCTGTGAGTGAATCTCTTCCCACACTGAGAGAAGGAGAATGATATCTCCCCACGGTGAACTCACTGGTGTGTCTGTGGGTAGGCTGTGAGTGAATCCCTTCCCACACTGAGAGAAGGAGAATGATATCTCCCCACGGTGAACTCACTGGCCAGTCTGTGGGTAGGCTGTGAGTGAATCCCTTCCCACACTGAGAGAAGGAGAATGATATCTCCCCACGGCGAACTCACTGGCCTGTCTGTGGGTAGGCTGTGAGTGAATCCCTTCCCACACTGAGAGAAGGAGAATGATATCTCCCCACGGTGAACTCACTGGCCTTCCTGTGGGTAGGCTGTGAGTGAATCCCTTCCCACACTGAGAGAAGGAGAATGGTATCTCCCCACGGTGAACTCAGTGGCCAGTCTGCGGGTAGGCTGTGAGTGAATCCCTTCCCACACTGAGAGAAGGAGAATGATATCTCCCCACGGTGAACTCACTGGCCTGTCTGTGGGTAGGCTGTGAGTGAATCTCTTCCCACACTGAGAGAAGGAGAATGATATCTCCCCACGGTGAACTCACTGGTGTGTCTGTGGGTAGGCTGTGAGTGAATCCCTTCCCACACTGAGAGAAGGAGAATGATATCTCCCCACGGTGAACTCACTGGCCAGTCTGTGGGTAGGCTGTGAGTGAATCCCTTCCCACACTGAGAGAAGGAGAATGATATCTCCCCACGGTGAACTCACTGGTGTGTCTGTGGGTAGGCTGTGAGTGAATCCCTTCCCACACCGAGAGAAGGAGAATGGTATCTCCCCACGGTGAACTCACTGGTGTGTCTGTGGGTAGGGTGTGAGTGAATCCCTTCCCATACTGAGAGAAGGAGAATGATATCTCCCCACGGTGAACTCACTGGTGTGTCTGTGGGTAGGCTGTGAGTGAATCCCTTCCCACACTGAGAGAAGCAGAATGATATCTCCCCACGGTGAACTCACTGGCCTGTCTGTGGGTAGGCTGTGAGAGAATCACTTCCCACACTGAGAGAAGGAGAATGATATCTCCCCACGGTGAACTCACTGGCCTGTCTGTGGGTAGGCTGTGAGTGAATCCCTTCCCACACTGAGAGAAGGAGAATGATATCTCCCCACGGTGAACTCACTGGCCAGTCTGTGGGTAGGCTGTGAGTGAATCCCTTCCCACACTGAGAGAAGGAGAATGATATCTCCCCACGGTGAACTCACTGGTGTGTCTGTGGGTAGGCTGTGAGTGAATCCCTTCCCACACCGAGAGAAGGAGAATGGTATCTCCCCACGGTGAACTCACTGGTGTGTCTGTGGGTAGGGTGTGAGTGAATCCCTTCCCATACTGAGAGAAGGAGAATGATATCTCCCCACGGTGAACTCACTGGTGTGTCTGTGGGTAGGCTGTGAGTGAATCCCTTCCCACACTGAGAGAAGGAGAATGATATCTCCCCACGGTGAACTCACTGGCCTGTCTGTGGGTAGGCTGTGAGAGAATCACTTCCGACACTGAGAGAAGGAGAATGATATCTCCCCACGGTGAACTCACTGGCCTGTCTGTGGGTAGGCTGTGAGTGAATCCCCTCCCTCACTGAGAGAAGGAGAATGATATCTCACTGCGATCAATTCTCTGGCAATTCAGAAAGGTGAATAAGATGATAAGGGATAGAGGCTTTTTCCCAAGAGTGAAAATAGAACATAGCATAGTACAGCACATTACAGGCCCCTCAGCCCACAATGTTGTGCCGACCCTCAAACCCTGCCTCCTATAAAATGCCACACCTTAAATTCCTCCATATACCTATCTAGTTGCCTCTTAAATTTCACTAGTGTATCTGCCTCTGACTCAGGCAGTGCATTCCACACACCAACCACTCTCTCAGTGAAAAACCTTCCTCTAATATCCCCCTTGAACTTCCCTCCCCTTACATTAAATCCATGTCCTCTTGTACTGAGCAGTGGTGCCCTGGGAAGAGGCGCTGGCTGTCCACTCTATCTATTCCTCTTAATATCTTGTACACCTCCATCATGTCTCCTCTCATCCTCCTTCTCTCCAAAGAGTAAAGCCCTAGCTCCCTTAATCTCTGATCATAATCCATACTCTCTAAACCAGGCAGCATCCTGGTAAATCTCCTCTGTACCCTTTCCAATGCTTCCACATCCTTCCTATACTGAGGCAACCAGAACTGGACACAGTACTCCAAGTGTGGCCTAACCAGCGTTTCAGAGAGCTGCATCACTACATCGCGTCTCTTAAACTCTATCCCTCGACTTATGAAAGCTAACACCCCATAAGCTTTCTTAACTACCCTATCTACCTGTGAGGCAACTTTCAGGGATCTGTGGACATGTACCCCCAGATCTCTCTGCTCCTCCACACTACCAAGTATCCTGCCATTTACTTTGTACTCTGCCTTGGAATTTGTCCTTCCAAAGTGTACCACCTCACATTTCTCCAGGTTGAACCCCTTCTGCCACTTCTCAGCCCACTCCTGCATCCTATCAATGTCTCTCTGCAATCTTTGACAATCCTCTACACTGTCTACAACACCACCAACCTTTGTGTCGTCTGCAAACTTGCCAACCCACCCTTCTACCCCCACATCCAGGTCGTTAATAAAAATCACGAAAAGTAGAGATCCCAGCACAGATCCTTGTGGGACACCACTAGTCACAACCCTCCAATCTGAATGTACTCCCTCCACCATGACCCTCTGCCTTCTACAGGCAAGCCAATTCTCAATCCACCTGGCCAAACTTCCGTGGATCCCATGCCTTCTGACTTTCTGAATAAGCCTACCATGTGGAACCTTGTCAAATGCCTTACTAAAATCCATGTAGATCACATCCACTGCACTACCTCATCTATATGCCTGGTCACCTCCTCAAAGAACTCTTATCAGGCTTGTTAGACACGCTCTGCCATTCACAAAGCCATGCTGACTGTCCCTGATCAGACCATGATTCTCTAAATGCCCACAGATCCTATCTCTAAGAATCTTTTCCAACAGCTTTCCCACAACAGACGTAAGGCTCACTGGTCTGTAATTACCTGGACTATCCCTACTACCTTTTTTGAACAAGGGGACAACATTCGCCTCCCTCCAATCCACCGGTACCATTCCCGTGGACAACGAGGACATAAAAATCATAGCCAGAGGTTCAGCAATCTCTTCCCTCGCCTCGTGGACCAGCCTGGGGAATATTCCTTCAGGCCCCAGGGACTTATCCGTCCTAATTTATTTTAACAACTCCAACACCTCTTCTCCCTTAATATCAACATGCTCCAGAACATCAACCTCACTCATATTGTCCTCACCGTCATCAAGTTCCCTCTCAGTGGTGAATACCGAAGAGAAGTATTCATTGAGGACCACGCTCACATCCACAGCCTCCAGGCACATCTTCCCACTTTTATCTCTAATCGGTCCTACCTTCACTCCTGTCATTCTTTTGTTCTTCACATAATTGAAGAATGCCTTGGGGTTTTCCTTTACCCTACTCGCCAAGGCTTTCTCATGCCCCCTTCTTGCTCTTCTCAGCCCCTACTTAAGCTCCTTTCTTGCTACCCTATATTCCTCAGTAGACTCATCTGATCCTTGCTTCCTAAACATCATGTATGCTGTCTTCTTCCACCTGACTAGATTTTCCACTTCACTTGTCACCCATGGTTCCCTCACCCTACCATTCTTTATCTTCCTCACCGGGACAAATTTATCCCTAACATCCTGCAAGAGATCCTTAAACATCGACCACATGTCCATAGTACATTTCCCTGAAAAAACATCATCCCAGTTCACACCCACAAGTTCTAGCCTTATAGCCTCATATTTTGCCCTTCCGAATTAAAAATTTTCCTGTCCTCTCTGATTCTATCTTTTTTCATGATAATGCTAAAGATCAGGGAGCGGTGATCACTGTCCCCCAGATGCTCACCTACTGACAGATCTGTGACCTGACCCGGTTTGTTACCTAATACTAGATCTAGTATGGCATTCCCCCTAGTCTGCCTGTCAACACACTGTGACAGGAATCCATCCTGGACACACTTAACAAACTCTGCCCCATCTAAACCCTTGGAACTAATCAAGTACCAATCAATATTAGGGAAATTAAAGTCACCAATGATAACAACCCTGTTATTTTTGCACCTTTCCAAAATCTGCCTCCCAATCTGTTCCTCGGTATCTTGGCTGCTACCAGGGGGCCTATAGAATACCCTCAGTAGAGTAACTGCTCCCTTCCTGTTCCTGACTTCTAACCATACTGACTCAAAAGAGGATCCTGCTACATTACCCACCCTTTCTGCAGCTGTAATAGTATCCCTGACCAGTAATGGCTCACAGGAGGGGGCATAGTTTTAAGGTGCTTGGAAGTCGGAACGAGGGGGATGTCAGAGGTAAGTTTTTCACACAGAGTGGTGAGTGTGTGGAATACACTGCGAAGGTGGGAGAGGTGGATACAGTAGGGTATTTCAAGAAACTCTCGGATAGATACATGGAGCTAGGATGAGCAGAGGGCGATGTGGTAGGGAAATTCTAGGCAGTTTCTCAGTTAGATTGCATGATCTGCACAACATTCTGGGACGAAGGGCGTGTAATGAAATGTAGATTTCTTTGTTTCTGTATGAACTCCTCACCTTCTAACAAGGCAAGGATCAGGCATCCAGAGTGACCATCAAATTCTCTGACTGTATTCCTGTCTGCATGAGAATGGGCTGTTTCTGCCTTCGATCAAACTGTGACTTGGCTCAATTTGTTCTTTGGTATTATTTCAAGTCTGGTCATGTTCCACAACACTGCAAAGAGCACTTGTTACTACATGTCTGATCCTGGAGATTTTCTGATTCCTTGGATTCCCTCCCCCCAGCTGATGGACAGTGATGAACACATTGATGGCAATGGCAATGACATGAAAGTAGTTATTCTCATTGGAGTGTGGCACTTTTGTGATGTGAAAGCCATAACTCAGTTGGCATCGAGGACAAAGCTGTTTTATATCCTTCTTTACCCAGAGAGAACTAAATCTGACGGAAGGATTTTTTTTTGCCATACAGCACTAATTGACATTTTTACTGATTGGAAAGTAGACCTTTCATCCAAGATTAACTCGGAAATATATTTTTGTTCCGAGTTACTAATCCTTGCATTTATATAGCTGGACCTCGGCAGTGTTTGGGAGATAAATTCGCTCACATTTCCCCCGACTGCACCGGGACAACGCTGGCAGCGTCACCCATGGCTACACCTTTACCCAGAAGGCCCCGCGAACGAGAAACCTGTCTTATCAGCCAGCCAGCGATGCGCATGCGCCGCAGAAATGGCGCGCTCATGAGCTGAAAACTCCCCGGGACCCGGGTACGGATCGTGGGGCTGAGAAAGAGGGAACCGACCGGGACCGTCCTGGGGTGCAGGACCAGTGCGGCAGGAGCTCGCAGTAATAGCCCTTCAATCGCGTTTCAGACGCCGAAGATTGATTCCCGCCCGGAGACCCTCCTACCTACGGCTGGTCCTTGTGAGCCCCCACGTCAACTGAGCGCATGCGCGATATTCGGGACGTCCTCCGACCTCCGCGCATGCGCATGTGAACAAACAGGAGAAAATCTGTATCTGCGGAATTCCAAAGCAACAGGCGGGAAATGCTGGAGGAAAATCAGAGGGGCCGGCAGCAACTATGGACAGGAGAGAACAGTCGGCGTTTCAGACCGAGACCCTTCTTCAGGACTGGAAAGGAAGGGAGGTAGTAAGAATGTGAGGGGAGGGGGAGTAACAGTGTGAACAGAAACGTGGACAGGACAGTTCTTTGTGGGTCTCCAGTACCACTCATCACCACTTCCGGCAGAGAACCACCGGCAGTGCAAACTGGGGTCTGTCTGTCAGGAAGGCCGTAACCCAGCAGTGAGTGAGTTTGTCTACGCCCATCCTTTGCAGGTTGTTGCACTGAAGACGTGACTCGATTGTATTGAAGGCACTAGCGAAATAAAAAAAAAGAGATTCTCACAAAGCCAATGGGAGTGAGCTCGCTGCAACAGGTAGATTATGTATCCACACCCTCATGAGGCTGGTAGGCAAACTCCAGAGCGTCCAGGGTAAGTCAGGACCAGCCTCTCCATCACCTTCATCACATGAGATGTGAGGGCAATTAGTCTGTCGTCATTAAGTTCAGATGGAGTCGCCTTATTGAGCAAAGGAACCAAGCAGGAAGTCTCCCACAGCACCGGTATCTTTTCCCGACTCTGTCTCAGATTGTAAAGGTGAGACAAAATACCAGAAAGCAGGTTCACCTGATCCTTGTTTGCAAAAAGACTCATCCAGACATCCGATTTGCAGAAACGCCAGTGCGTTCACACTGGGGAGAAGTCGTTCTCCTGCTCCTAGTGTGGGAAAAGATTTATTCAGTTAGCTGAGCAACTGAAACACCAGACATTACACGCAACGAAAGCAGCTGTACACCTGTTCAGAGTGTGGGGAGAGTTTCATTCAGTTAACCCACCCCGAGAGGCTCCAGCGAGTTCACAATAAGTAGAGGCCACACTTCTGTCCTGAGAGAGCACAAAGATTTACTCAGTCATCCCACCTGCTTAAACTCCAGCAACTTCACTCCAGGGAGGGAGACATGAGGGAGCTGTGGAATTCATTGCCATGGACCGCTCAGAGGCCGGATCACAGTGTTTACATAATCAGAGACTGACCAGTACTGGATTCCGAAAGGCGTCGAAGGTCATGGGGAGAAGACAGGGAATGCGGTTGAGAAGGAAAATAAAAGACACTGGGACAGGGACAGAAATAGGAAACTTTAGAGTGAGACGTGTCAAGCTCAGAGAGATGGGACAGACTCCGATGGGGGATCTTGTCCGGCACGGAGCAGTGGGGCTGAACACCGGTTCATTTTCCACTCTCGGACCGTCACTGAGACCATTTCACATCAGTACATGTTTTACAAACAGTACGTTTCAATGTTCAAGATCAACGTAAATGTATTAAAGAAGTGTGTTAACCAGGAGCAGAAGATAGATTAATTTTCTCGTTGGCAAGGCAACTCAATGCTCACCCCCATCCAGGGGTAGGGAATGGGACCAATTCCAGAGGAGGATGGTTTTGTGACTCTGGGGCTTTGTAATGGAACCCTAACTCCATCCTCCTCATTCCCCTTTTCCTTCCTGACTCCTCTCCCTCACACTGCAATGCATGTGTTTGTGTGCTCATTCACCCACCATCAACGATGTCCTCTCTCCACCAACACACTCACACTCTGTGCACACTGCAATCCCTGTGGGCTCAACCGATCCAAATATTTAATGCCCTCCCTCTGGCACCAACTCCTTCGCCACGTGTTAAACAGTTTATCCTTCCTATTCCTGGCACAGATGGCAGTCCTGAGATCACAGCCCAGTATGAGCTGTCTCTTTACTTTGCACCTCACTTCCTGAACTTCCTTTGCAGAACCTTTTTACTCTACCCCGTTCCCATCTGAGACGCAGAGCCATACCAAGCGCCAGAGACCCAACAGCTGTGACTTTCCTTTGTGAGGTCATTCCCCCAGCCCACCGGTGTGTAAAGTGATATACCTGTTGTTCATGGGGATGACCACAGGGATGCGCTGGTGTGACTTTCCTTTGCGAGGTCATTCCCCCAGCCCACCGGTGTGTAAAGTGATATACCTGTTGTTCAGGGGGATGGCCACAAGGGTGCGCTGCACTCTCCTTCCTGACCGTCACTCAGTTTCCGGTGCCGTGACCTTGGGTGCAACTACTTCTCTCTATTTGACCTACCTATCACCACTCCAGCATCAATCCCTTCCCTCCCCTCAGTAGTCAAGGGTGCATTTCATTCGGTCCCGGCGAACTATCTAACTTTCAAAAGCTCCAGAACATCCTCTTTCTTAATGACTATAAACTCAAGCCTTTCAGTCCAATCAGGTCCCATTCACTGGTGAATACTGAAGCAAAGTATTCATTAAATACATCCGCTACCTCCTTCCGCTCCATGCACATGTTTCCACAATTGTACCCGATTGGTCCTATTCTCACACGGCTCATCATCATTATTGTAGAAAGCCTTGTGGTTTTCCTTAATCCCGCTCGCCAAGGCCTTCTCATGGCTCCTGCTCGCTCTTGTCATTTTCTAGAGCTACAACAGTACCAATTTTCTTGAAACTTTTGTTAGCTTTTCTTCATAACGAGATTTTCTACATCCTTTGTACAGCATAGTTCTTTTACCCTGCCACCCTTTCCTCGCCTCAATGGAACATACCTATGCAGAATGCCATACAAATATTCCCGGAACAATTGCCATATTTCTGCAGTGCATTTACCTGAGAACATCTGCTCCCAATTTATGTTTCCACGTTCCTGCCCAATAGCATCATATTTCCCCTTACCCCAGTGAAATGTTTTCCCAAATTGTCTGCTCCTATCCCTCTCCAGACGCCATGGTGGAGGAGATAGAGTTGTAGTCGCTACCTCCAAAATCCTCTCCCACCGAGAGGTCTGACACCTGACCAGGTTCATTTCCCAATACCGGAAATCTTGCCACAGACGCGGCTTCAAGAGTCTGAGCATAGAATCCAAATCAAGTGCAGGCCTATTCATCCGATGTGTGTATTAGCTACTGACGTCTTCAATCCGGAACGATTTACCTGATGTTCCAACGGATTAACTGCTAATTACAACCTAAATGCAGCAAAATAGATTTTCTTACCGCTAATCTATAAAGCTGCATCATCTACATACTGTGATTTACCCACCCCAGTACCTATCTCAGACAGAATATCATTAATCATAATATTAAAGGACTGCAATACTGCCATGTAGGGTTCGAATATGAGTTTCCCACCCTCACCTGCATTGACTGCCGAAATAAATAAGTCTGAAAAACATACAATCTCGCCTTCACTCCTAATTTCCGTAATTTAATCAAAAGTCCTTCATTCCAGAACATATCATCTGCCTTTTCAATATCAAAACATACTGTTATTACAACATCTTTATTTAACAGTACTTTCCTATTCTCATCTTCCAAACATAAAACTGAATCGGATGTTTTCTACACTTCCGAAATGCACTCTGATACAACGCTGTATCACCTCTCTTTTCCAGAATATAATCCAAACGCTCTATCACCATAAATTCCATCAGTTTACATCAATGATTTATGAACGATTTAGCCTCTGACCAGAAGAATCAGACGGGGAGCTCCCAGGTTTCAGAGTCGGCACTACAACTGCCAGATTCCATCAGAAAGGAAGTTGCCCTAACTTCCAAATACAATTAAAACATACATTGAAATATGATCACAAGAGTGTTGTCAGGGCATGTGACTGACCATACAGCAACACACATCATTCTTTCCTGCCGACGTCTGACCTGCATTAAGAAAAGATTTCTTAAAATTACAGATGGAAAATTCGACATCAGTGATACTACCATTGCTGCAGTTGACTTCCAACGCATTAGGGAGTTCATTTAGAACGTCCACATCTGCCGACACCTCAAAATCTATGCCCACCCTCAAATCCATGCAAACCGTCAAATCCGTGCCCACCCTCAAATCCGTGCGCACTCTCAAATCCATGCACACCCTCAAATTCGTGCACACCCTCAAATCCGTGCCCGCCCTCAAATCCATGTGCATCCTCAAATCCGTGCACACCCTCAAATCTGTATGCACCCGTAAATCAGCCTTCACCACCAAATCGGAGGGTAACCCGCAAATCCAATGCTGCTCCCTAATCCGCGTGCAACCCCACATCTGCGTACAGACAAACACAGCTTTTGTAACAGAACAATCAGCCCATTGATTGCTGGCAACATGTCTCTGTGCAGGGACCCGAGGGAAACCGATCTGTTAATGCAGCACATCGCATATGCAATTATGTTGGCTGAGCTTCCAACAGTAAACCCTACCGACTGCTAGAATGACCATCTTAAAGACTCATCAACACTGAAAAGGAATCTGATCAAATTACAACTTTGCAAGGACAAGTTTCACCCACCCACTTTAAGCCTAAAATGACGGCAACTAATTCTGATGTACAAACTGGAAAATGGCTAGTACGTCGTTTCTTTATTGTTCTCTGCAATTCAGGCACAAAAACAGCCACAACAACGTTCCCAGTAAAATTATTTTTAGAAACACCTGTAAAAATGTTCTATCCTATCATAATAATTTTCTTTAAAATACCGATCACCCAAAAGACTCCCAGTCATAACAGAATCCTTGGAATTTATTAAGTCAACTAAAGTCATTGAAACAAATAACAGGGTGGCATTAGCAGGAAAGCTACAGTGGAACTTATTGCATCATCCAGCAAACACATATCCCGAGCGAGAGAAGAACATATCCACCCAATACTAAACCCTCTCTCCCTGTGATGTTTACACACATTTAACAGGATGGTCATTTCTTTGCCCCTCAAATCAATCCAGTATGTTCACATCAACTTGAACCACCGCATCCGTAAGCGTCATTGTCCCATTTCAACCAGTAAATTCGAAACCTTATGGCACCACAACACAATTTGAGAGGTTGTGCGTGTAACACATCCAAACAAGTTTAAAATGACTGCACATCTGTCTGAAATCTCCCATCATTTTCCTAAACTCCAGGGAATAAATTCCTAACCTATTCAACCTTTCCCTACAACTCAGTTGCTCAATTCCCAGCAACATTCCTGTAAATTCTCTCTGCACTCTTTCAAACGGATTCATATTTTCCCTGTAGGTTTGTAACAAAAGCTACACGAATGCGGCCTCGCCAGCATCTTATACAGTTTCAACATAACGTACCACTTTCTGTACGCAATACTTTGATTTCTGAATGCCGATGTGTCAAAAACTCTCTGTCCGACCCTATCGACCTGTGACGCCACATTCAAGTCATTATGAATTTGTATTCCTAGATCCCTCTCTTCTACCGCATTTCCCGATGCTCGACTGATCACCTGATTTGTCCACGCAAAGTGTAACATCTCACACTGGTTTGCATTGAAATTCATCCGCAATGTTTCAGCCCATTTTTTCCATCTGGTCCAAATCGCCCGGCAAACTTTGATAGCCTTTCTGATTGTCTACAATACAGCACAATCTGGATGACATCCACAGATTTGATCCGGTTCATCACATTAACATTCAGATTGCTGATATGGATGACAAACAACAACATCCCTGCGCCACTCCACTAGTCACAGGCTTCCAGTCAGAGAGGCAACCGACTGTTTCCACACTCTGCCTCCTCCAATTCACTACCTCATTCCGAATGCCCAGCGACTCAACCTTCCGAACCAAGTCCGAAGCGGGACCTCGGCAATGGCCTTGCTAAATTACCTGTAGACCACATCCACTGACTTTCTTCCATCAGATTTCTTAGTAAGCACCTCTGAAGACTCTGTAAGATTGATTAGACTTGGAAGCATCACGCACAAAGCTATATTGACTATCCCTAATCAGTCACTGGCTTTCCAAGTACGTCTATATCCGGTTCCTTAGAATAACTTCCAATAGCTTTCCAACTAAATATTTGCTGAGAGTTTCGCTCAGGGCTAACAACCCAGACTGGCCAAACAGAACAGTCACAGAAACGGCAATGAAGAACACTCCAACATACGTGTGCGCTGGTATTCCTCTGTCTCCACCAGGGACTTGCATAGCTCACTGGTGAACTGAGTGGAAGCTACTGACACGATAATGGATGTTGTGACCACCGCCAGGACCCACATTGAAACTGGTTTTAGCCAACAACCAAGAGAGTTGGAGCGGCTTCATTACTGTTCTAAACATCTCACCCTCCGACACCCCTCAAACAGGCCGACACCTATATATCAATGCGCACCCCATATCCGCCCACAATCCGAATCCATCAGCATCCGCAAGAGCGCACACATCCTTTTCGGGTGATACCCCAAATCCACATCAGATTATCCCAGAGCAAGATTCAGTTCAAAGTGATCTCAAAATGGAGGCCTGCAAGTACAGACTTTCAAAATGGCCTCCTCCACCTTCAAGCAAATGGCAAGAGCAAAGTGCAAAGTTTGAAGTATATTTGTTATCAACGTATGTAGA
This sequence comes from Hemitrygon akajei, assembly GCF_048418815.1. Classification (NCBI taxonomy): domain Eukaryota; kingdom Metazoa; phylum Chordata; class Chondrichthyes; order Myliobatiformes; family Dasyatidae; genus Hemitrygon; species Hemitrygon akajei. Next base: position 8,463,565 of record NW_027331920.1, on the reverse strand, counting down.
ATTTGTACAATTTTGATATTCAGCACAACCCTGGATCTGCTGACATTCCAGAATCTGTGCACATCTCCAAATACGCACACAGCCTTCACATTCTCCTTGAACCTACCCTCTCTCATCTGCAATGCATGTCCTCTCGTATTAATCATTTCAACCCTGGGAAAGGGATAGATTTTGTCCACTCTATCTATGTTTTCTCATAATCTTATAAGCCTCCATCGAATCTCCACTCTGCGTCCAACGCTCTGGAAGAATCAAATCAAGTTTATCCGGACTCTGGTGGTAACACATGTCCTCTGAACCAGGCAGCATCCTGGAAAATCTCCTCAGCACCCTCCCCAAAACTTCAACATCTTTTCTATATTGGGGTGATCAAAACTGTATCCAATACTCCAGATGTGGCATAATCAGTTTTATACAGGTGCAGCATAATTTCCTGACTTTTGAACTCTATTTCTGGTCTAATAAAAGCACGAATTCCATAACCCCTTTTAACCACCACATCGACCTGTATAGCCACTTTCAACGAGATAATGCTTTGGATCACAAGATCTCTCTGCATAGCAACACTGTTAAGGATCTTACCATCTCCTTTCATTTATCGTAGTTAACCCCCATCTGCCATTTCTCAGCCATTATCTTCAACTGATCTATATTGTGCTGCATTCTTTGCCAGTTTTCTACATGATCCAAAGCTGCACAGATCTTGGAATTATCGGCAAATTTACCAACCCACCCATTTCCATCTTCATCCAGGTCATTTATATACATCACAGACAGCAGAGCTCCCAGCACAGAACCCTGTGGAATACCGCTAATTGCAGGCTTCCGGCTCCAATAAGTCCCTTCAATCAGTGCACTCTGTCTTCTGTGTGCAAGCCTATAATTTTATTCAAAGAATCGTGGATGCCTGGTATGGTGGTAGAAGGAAATACATGAGAGGTTCTGAAGAGTCGTGTGGGATAGGCACATGGATGTCAGGAAGTTGAGGGATATGAACATGGTGTAGGTAGGAAGAATTAGTATTCGGGTGTTTTTGATTTACTTTGGATCTGGCTCGGCACAACACGGTGGGCCGAATGGCCAGCTCCTGTTCTGTACTCTTCTATGTTCCATGTGTCAAGTAAAGCATAAACCATTTGTCTGTTCCCACCTCCTCACCACAATGTAATAGTTATGTTGTGCTTATGCGGGCGGAGGGAAAATCATCGCTCTTGTGCTTCTTGATTTCGTCTCTGGGGATTCAGTGTCACTCAACCCTGCCACTTTACACTGGCCCGCGCCTTCGTTAACTCAGTTAACCATGCCTTAATGAGATTTTCCTCCCCCTTACACAAATTTTCAGGTTTATTGTTATGAATATGCTAAGCTGATAGAATTACTACTTGTGATTGAAGTGGGGGATGATGTTGGATTGCAGGGAATGAGTGTCGAGGTGTGGGTTAGGGTTTACACGGGTGTGTAGGAGGGGAGTAGGTGTTAGTTTCTGGGTAGAGTCGGGAGATGGAGATGCAGGTTTCCACATGGGGAGAGAGCGGGGTGGATGAGAGCTGGTGTTAAGTGAGCTTGTTCGTGGGGCTGTGGCCAGAGTTAGTCGGGGTGCAGTCCGGGATGTTTGTGTTGTAGGATTATGGTTAACGGTAAGGCTGGCGATGTACATGTTGGGCTGGGGAGACAGACTTGTGGAGTTTAGGGTAAACCGGAATGTGGGGCTCTGGCAGAACAACTTTTATCTGCCCCACGCCTTTCATTAACCTAGTCCAAAAAACACGGCTTAGTTAACCGGGTGTGCACTGGAACGCGTCATCAGTAATGTAAACTGTTTTCGTTGGGGGTAATTCAGGACTTTAATCACTCGATACCCTCACCAGGGCGACCCAGCAGCGTTGCTCAGGCCAGGCTTGTGACACTCCCACGGGCAAAGATAATGGAAACCATGACATCCCGAGTTAAAGGTATTTCAGATCTCTTTATTTGATTTTACTTTAACAATTTCGGTCTGAGGCTTCATCTCAAAGTAAGACGGAACCTCCCTACTTTAAGTTTACGGTAATCTGTATTTTGCATCTGGGTGTGGTGGGTCGCCCGGTTTATACCAACAGGGTTTACTAGGGATTCAGAGTCACTCCACCCTGTCACTGAGAGTTTAGGGCGACCTGTTTTCTCTGGTTCCAGTTTAACTAATCGGATCCCTCTCGCCTTCTTGGTATCTTGGCTTTCTCACTGACTGGGAAAATGAAGAACATGTCGCTGTTTGATTCGGTTGTAATTATGGGGGCAGTGGGAAAATCATCCCTTGTGTTTCTTGATCTCTTTCACTCGAGATGCAGTATTACGCAACCCCACCAAGTTGTCCTGGCCCATACATCAGTGTTAATTCAGTTTAGGATTTAGTGACAGGAATCTGCGAATTTCGATTTCAGTTTATGATTTACGGTCAGACATGTGGGGCGTTTCAGATCTGATTCGCGTTTAGGGACAGGGATGAGGTCAGATTATATTTAAGGTGAGGGATGTGGAGAGTCAGAGGTCAGGTAAGCTTTTGCTTGGCCTCCACAGGTGCACGTGGCAACACATTCCACAGATTTACCACCCTCCGACTAAAGTAATTTCTCCCTATGTCCGTTCTTAAAGGTCGTCTTTCAATCCTGAAGTCGTGTCCTCTTGTCCTAGAATCCCCTACCATGGGAAATAACTTTGCCATATCTAATCTATTCTGGCCTTTTAACACTTGGAATGTTTCTTTGAGATCCCCCTTCATTCTCCTGAACTGCAAGAAAGACAGCTCAAGGGCTGTCAGACGTTCCTCATACGGTATCCCGTTCATTCCTGGAATCATTCTCGTGAATATTTTCTAAACCCTCTCCGATATCAGTATATCATTTCTAAAATAAGGATTCCGGCCTCTACATTAATCGAAAGTTTTTCTCAAGCTTTGTTATGTCCCAGTTTGGAAAAAAAAATTAGTAGAACTTTTGATCCCCGGTTCGATTTTGAGAGAAGATGGGGCTCTTTTGCCAAATATGATCATTTAATTTGAATTATTTTATAAGGTTTCCTTCCAATCTTATTCTATATAAACATGAATTAGCGGTTGATGACTCTTTTTCTTTATTTATATAGATGATGGTAAGACGTATTGCTCCGAGGGGGTTGATTCCTAATCGTTTTTGTTTCCCTTTTTTTTTGTCGTCAGTGTTTTTTTTCTTAGTTAGACGGGGGTTCTTTTTTTTCCTACTTTTCTTCATATATAATTTTTTTTTTCAATTTCATATATTACAATCAGCTTGTTTTCTTCAGCTTTATTAATTGTATACATATTAATTTGTTGAAATCTTGTATCATTTTATAGCAGTAGAAGATTATGTAAATAAAAAGATCCTAAAAATGAGAAATGAATGAGTCCGAAACTGAATGCAATACTCTGTGTGGTCTGAGCAGAGCCTTGTAGAGCATCAACATCGCATCCCTGTATTAATATTCTACACCTCTAGAAATAAACGCTGACATTGCATTTGCCTTCTTCACCACAGACTCAACCTGGAGGATAACGTTTAGAGTATTTTGAACAAGGACTCCCAAGTCCCTTTGAACATCTGCATTTTGAATTCTCTCACCATCTAAATAATAGTCTGCCCGTTTATTTCTTCCACCAAAGTGCATGGACATACAGTTTCCAACATTGTATTTCATTTGCCTCTTCTTTGCCCATTCCCCTAAACTATCGATGTAAG